>NW_027361878.1:14807500-14980000 GCF_039654945.1 Dendrobates tinctorius | reverse complement strand
ACTTTGTATTTTTTTTTTTCTGGCAAAGAAACATGGTCAAGATTAAAAAAAGAAACCCCAGTGCTTTCAGACCTCAAATAATGCAAAGAAAGCAAGTTCATAATCATTTAGACACAATACTAATGTTTTAACTTTGGAAGAGTTCAGAAATCAATATTTTGTGGAATAACCGTGATTTTTAATCACCGCTTTCATGCGTCTTGGCATGCTTTCCACCAGTCCTTTGCTTCTGGCACAAAAATTTAAGCAGTTCTTCTTTGCTTGATGGCTTGTGACTATCCATCATCCTCTTGATTACACTCCAGAGGTTTTCAATGGGGTTCAGGTCTGGAGATTGGGCTGCCATGACAGGGTTTTGATGCTGTGGTCTCTTAATTTTTTCCAGAGCTGTATGTGTGTGTGTGTGTATGTGTGTATATATATATATATATATATATATATATATATATATATATATATATATATATATATATATGTATATGTATATAATTTAATATAATATAATATAATTTTTTTTTTTTTTTTTCGTATAACTAACCTTAAATAGAAACCAACCAGGAAATACAAGACATATGTAGGCGAGGGTATAAATTAATAGCCTAGATTACTGTCAATATATTCAATATGTATAATTACATGTAGCATATCATTTCTCTAACTATCAAAGCTGCATATGGATAAGTGTACCCTATGTAAAGAATTATAATAAAAATAAAGACATAATCACAGGCATAATAAAGGTACTGTAAATATATTTACCCATAAGGATGTCTGTACTATTTTATACCCTCGCCTAGGTATGGCTGTTTTTATGTCTTGTACTTTCCTGTTTACCAGTATATTTAATGTTATTTATATGTGATTTTTTTGAAGGAATATCTAATAAAATGTTTGATTTTGATCAATTTAAATGTGACACCTTTTTTATAAGGATAATATATTGACTTGTGCATACTTCATTATTTATCTGCTTTTTTGTATATACCGGTAGTTTAACTTGAACACTTCTTGTTAAATTTTTTTTTTTTTTTTTTTGTGAGACTGCAGTGATCGATAAAAAGCAATTTGGGCATTTCATCTTCTCCTTTGGCTTTTACCTATCAGGTTAATTACATTTTTATATTGATAGGACTTTTACTGACACCGCAATGCAAAAAAAAAAAAATTTATATATATATATATATATATATATATATATATATATATATATATATATATACATATACACACTACAGACCAAAAGTTTGGACACACCTTCTCATTCACAGAGTTTTCTTTATTTTCATGACTATGAAAATTGTAGATTCACTCTGAAGGCATCAAAACTATGAATTATATATGGAATTATATAATTAACAAAAAAGTGTGAAACAACTGAAAATATGTCTTATATTCTAGGTTCTTCAAAGTAGCCACCTTTTGCTTTGATTACTGCTTTGCACACTCTTGGCATTCTCTTGATGAGCTTCAAGAGGTAGTCACCGGAAATGGTCTTCCAACAGTCTTGAAGGAGTTCCCAGAGATGCTTAGCACTTGTTGGGCCTTTTGCCTTCACTCTGCGGTCCAGCTCTCCCCAAACCATCTCTATTGGGTTCAGGTCTGGTGACTGTGGAGGCCAGGTCATCTGGCGTAGCACCCCATCACTCTACTTCTTGGTCAAATAGCCCTTACACACCCTGGAGGTGTGTTTGGGGTCATTGTCCTTGTGATGGTGTGATAGGCTATGTGGATATCATTTTGTGTATATTTCTATTTCACTTATTTTCATAGTGTTTTTCTTGTATGTCTATAGCCTGACTGTATCTGTCTCTTGATGACCCCCTGTAGTTCTTTAATCGCCAAGGCTCCTTTGTTCTCCTCTTGGAGGCCTGGAAACCGCCCCAACCTGTTTGACTACCCCTGGACACAAGGAAGGGGGTGGGGAGGACAGGAGCTGTCAAGTCAGTTCCTGTGTGGAGAGGATTGTGTAAAGACTGCACTTCAGAGAGAAGGACCCATTTTATCCTCTGGTGCTAGAGACTTGGACTCTCATCTCCCTGGACATTTTATCCTGTTACTGGACTACATTCTTGTTCTGGACTATTGTATCCTCAGTGTGGTGGATTGTTTATGGAACTTCTAATTTTGCCTGTAATAAAAGTCTTGGGATTGTTCACCCTTCCCTCGCTCTGTTGATTGTGTGGTATCGGAGAAGGACCCCGTGACAACTGGTGGCAGCAGTGGGATCAACAGAGCGTAACCCAATGGAGAACCACCCACAGAGTGAGTACAGAAATTGGACTGTATCCAGTTTACAGGAGAGAGCCAGAGACCTGGGCCTGAACTACCAGGGACTGACTAAAGAGGCCTTAATCGATCTACTGGTGGGCGCTAGCCCGGCTACCTCCTCCCAGATGTCTGAAGGACGAGCACTGGAGACAGGGATCTCCATCCAGAAAAGCCAGTGGTTGGTGTGGTATGAAGAAGAGATGGCGGTTCTGGGCCCCGACGTCTCTCAGGAGTGCAAGGAGGAGGCTGCCAGCCGGGCACAGCGGAGACAGGAAGCAATGGAGCTTGAAAGAGGGAGTAACGCAATGTGGAGTGTAACCCCAACGATCCGGGAGCCTGTACGGATCACCCGGACAGAGTTTAAGCCATTTGATGAGGCTTCCGGAGATGTGGAGGGGTTCTTCAAAGACTTTGAGCAGCAGTGTGCTGTGATGGAGGTGCCCCACTCTAGCTGGATGCGTTTGTTATTGGGGCTCCTGAACGGAAGCATGGCGGAGGCTTACCGAACCATTGACGCACCGCGGAATCGGGATTATAACATTGTAAAGCGGACTATCCTGGATTACCATGCTATCACCCCAGACTCATATAGGGCCAAGTTCCGAGACCTCCCATGCACCACGGGGGGATTGTTCAGGATGTATGCACATAAGATGTCCCAGGCATGTCGGAGATGGCTGGAAGCAGAAAATACCTTTACTGTGGAAGATATTATACAGGCGTTTCTTATAGAACAATTTCTTGCTAAGTGCCCCGCAGAGGTACGGGAATGGGTCCGGGAGGGCACGCCGTGTACCGTGGATAGAGCTGCAGCCCAGGCCGATGAAGCCCTTACTATCCGGCCGCAATGGAGGAGGCTTCTGGACAATGAACCACGGCCTGCTCCCGCGCCCCGTCCCCCTCCAATTATATCTGCCCTTCCACCTTGTCGCAAGCCGATGACAATCACGCCTCACAATCCTAGGCCCCAACTGTTCCGACCACGACCTGGGGGTATCACAGAGAGGAGGTGTTATGGGTGTGGGCAACCTGGACATTTGCAGTCTTGCTGTCCCTCCAGGATTCGGAGGGAGCGCCACGCAGCCCCACCTTGTCCAGTGCATCTTGTGCACTCCACCCTGCCTGAGGAAGAGCTACCACCACCCCCACCAGAGTGTACCACCGACCACGGCACCATAGATACTCCGCCTGGAGTGTACGGACTCCGGCCTCTGTCCTTTAGCTACTCAGAGCAACGGCAATGCCACCTGCAGGATGTCTTAATTGATGGATACAAAGTGTCAGGATTTAGAGACACCGGGGCATTCTTGACTATCGCTGACCCCCGTGTGGTTCGACCCAAGGCAACTTACCAGAGTCTGGGAATTCCCATTGTCCTGGCGGGAGGTGCCCGCAAATATATACAGCGAGCTTCTGTGCGTTTGGATTATGGTTGTGGAGAAAAACTGTGTTGGATTGGAGTTATGGGAGGACTTCCTGCAGATATCCTCCTTGGTAACGACATTGGGATGTTACAGTGCCAATTTGTGGGAGCAGTCACCCGACTACAGGCCCTTCAAGCACTACATCATCCGGACCTCACCGGGGAGCAACCACCACGAACCGCATCAGAGTCGGTAAGCAATACGTTCACTGCTACTACATTGGGAGAGTCTTGGGACAGAGAGGAGTTTAGGAGAGAAATAGAGGGTGACACTACCTTAGCAGCCCTTAGGCGAAAGGCAGAAACTGGGCACATGGGAGATAATGTGGATGGCTTCACTCGAGAAAACGGACTGTATTATCGTGTAACAAAGGGCAGTGACCAGGGCAACCCTGATGCAACGACCAGGCAACTCATTGTCCCTCAGAAGTACAGGGCACATCTACTCCAACTAGCCCATGACATCCCCTTGGCTGGGCATCAAGGGAGAAAAAGGACTGAAAAGAGACTCGCCCAAAGTTTTTACTGGCCTGGTGTCTCGCAGTCGGTAGCCTTTTATTGCCGCACCTGCGATGTGTGCCAGCGAATGCGGCATCCAGGAGCTCGACATAAGGTACCCCTGCAATCCCTACCCATAATTGAGGAACCATTTCAGCGTGTAGCTGTCAACATCATAGGTCCTCTGGCCCACCTCAGCCGGTCGGGGGAAAAAATATATCCTGACCGTGGTGGACTATGCCTCTAGGTATCCTGAAGCTGTGGCCCTGTCCAGTATTACAGCAGTAAAGGTATCCCAGGCCCTTACCATCTTTACCCGGGTAGGGTTTCCTAGTGAAATATTATCGGATCAAGGCACTCAGTTCATGTCAGATCTGGTCCAGTCCCTATGGCATACCTGTGGTGTTCGAGCCATTCGCACCACCCCATACCACCCGCAGACCAACCGACTATGTGAACGCTTTAATGGAACCCTAAAAAATATGCTGAGGGCTTTTGTTGACACTGAAAAAGACTGGGAAAAGTACCTGCCACATCTCTTCGCCTATGGGGAGGTTCCCCAAGAGTCCACAGGGTCTCTCCCTTCGAACTACTGTTTAGCCAGAAGGTCCGTGGACCTCTCACTCTTCTGAAAGAACATTTGGAGGGAGACATCTCAGATACCGGAATTCCCATCGTTCCCTATGTTCTAGAGCTCAGAGACCGTCTCGCCCAGCTAGCTACCTTCACTAAAGAACATCAGCGAATGGCCCAGTCCAGACAAAAAACCTGGTATGACCGTAATGCCAGGACCCGGGAATTTATGGAAGGACAGCAAGTGCTCATGATTACTGCTTCCCCTGCCAAAAAAGCTTCAAGCAGTGTGGGAAGGCCCTTATCAGGTTGTCAAGAAAATTAATGACACTATGTTATTGCCCTGGACTCTAGTGGTCGCCGACAGAAAACCGTCCACATTAACATGCTGAAAGACTACCACAACCGATCTCTGCCTGTTCTAGCTGTCTGCCACCCCCCTAGTGATACCGCCGACGAGTATCTCCCCGATATCCAGGTTGCCCAAGCGGGAGGATCACTGGAACAAGTGCCCCTGGGCTCCCATTTATCGGATATACAAAAGGACGATATTGTCGCCGTACTAAGGCCGAGGGCTGCTGCATTCTCCTCAAAGCTGGGGAAGACTACTCTCACCAGCCACCATGTGGAAACCCCCGGACAACGCCCCATCCAGCAGGCTGCCTACCGGGTTCCAGAGGCTGTTCAAGGCATGATAAAGAACAAACTGGAGGAGATGAAACAACTGGGAGTTATTCAGCCATCTCACAGTTCTTGGGCCTCTCCTGTCGTCCTGGTCCCCAAGAAGGATGGTACAACACAATTCTCCGTTGATTACAGACGATTAAATGATGCCACCAAGAGTGATGCTTATCCCATGCCCAGGATTGATGATCTATTGGATCGTCTGGCCAGTGCCCAATTTGTGACCACGTTAGACTTGAGCAAGGGGTACTGGCAGATGCCTCTAACGGAGGACGCTCGGGAGCGCTCGGCCTTCATTACTCCATTTGGGCTTTTTGACTTCCTGAGAATGCCCTTTGGGATGAAAACTGCCCCCGCTACTTTCCAGAGACTGGTAGATTGACTGTTACAACAATGTCAGGACTTTGCCTGTGCTTACTTAGATGACATTGCCATTTTTAGCACAACCTGGGAGGAACATCTTAAACACTTGGGCTTAGTGCTAGACTGTATCCTTACTGCAGGACTGACCATTCGCCCTGATAAGTGCCAAATAGGGATGGCTGAGGTGCAGTACCTCGGGCATAGAGTAGGGGGTGGGACCCTAAGGCCTGTGCCTGCCAAGTTGGAAGCCATTAGCAACTGGTGTAGACCCCAGACTGAAAAGCAGGTACTTGCATTATTAGGAACTGCTGGTTACTATCGCAAATTTGTTTCTATCTTCAGCACCTTGGCCAAGCCCCTAACCGACCTGACCTGCAAGAACATGCCTAGGAATGTGACGTGGACGACTGCATGCGAGGATGCCTTTTCAGCGTTAAAGACCGCCCTCGTGACTGCTGCTGTCTTGGCTGCCCTGGATTATAAGCGCAGGTTCCTCGTGCAGACGGATGCATCCACCTTTGGGATTGGGGCAGTACTTAGCCAAGTGAACGCTGCCGAAGAACATCCTGTTGGTTTTGCCAGTTGGAAACTACTGGATCAGGAAGTTGCCTATGCCACTATTGAAAAGGAGTGCCTTGCCAGCGTATGGTTGCTAAAAAAATTGCAGCCATACTTGTATGGCAGAGACTTTACAATTGTTACAGACCACAACCCCCTCACATGGCTGAACCGCGTATCAGGGGACAATGGAAGATTGCTGCGGTGGAGCTTGTCCTTACAACCCTACAGCTTCTCCATCCAATACATGCGGGGAAGCAAACACCAGAACACCGATGGTCTGTCTCGACAAGAAGAACCATAGGCTCTCCAGGCCGACCTACCCCTGCCACTGTACAAGGAACTATAAATGGTTGAGCAATGTGGACTAAAGTGAGCAGGCCAGAGGTCTGTGTAGACCTCATAGCGTGCTCTCACTTATTATGGGGGGGGGAGAGGTTGTGATGGTGTGATAGGCTATGTGGATATCATTTTGTGTACATTTCTATTTCACTTATTTTCATAGTGTTTTTCTTGTATGTCTATAGCCTGACTATCTGTCTCTTGATGACCCCCTGTAGTTCGCTAATCCCCAAGGCTTTGTTCTCCTCTGTGAGGCCTGGAAACCGCCCCAACTTGTTTGACTACCCCTGGACACAAGGAAGGGGGTGGGGAGGACAGGAGCTGGTCAAGTCAGTTCCTGTGTGGAGAGGGTGGTGTAAAGACTGCACTTCAGAGAGAAGGACCCATTTTATCCTCTGGTGCTAGCGTTTTGGACTCTCATCTCCCTGGACATTTTATCCTGTTACTGGACTACATTCTTGTTCTGGACTATTGTATCCTCAGTGTGGTGGATTGTTTATAGACCTTCTAATTTTGCCTGTAATAAAGGTCTTGGGATTGTTCACCCTTCCCTCGCTCTGTTGATTGTGTGGTATCGGAGAAGGACCCCGTGACAGTCCTGTTCAAAAATAATCGTCCAACTAAACGCAAACCGGATGGAATAGCATGCCGCTGCAAGATGCTGTGGTAGCCATGCTGGTTCAGTATGTCTTCAATTTTGAATAAATCCCCAACAGTATCACCAGCAAAGCACCCCCACACCATCTCACCTCCTCCTCCATGCTTCACGGTGGGAACCAGGCATGTAGAGTCCATCCGTTCACCTTTTCTGCGTCGCACAAAGACACGGTCGTTGGAACCAAAGATCTCAAATTTGGACTCATCAGACCAAAGCACAGATTTCCACTGGTCTAATGTCCATTCCTTGTGTTCTTTAGCCCAAACAAGTCTCTTCTGCTTGTTGCCTGTCCTTAGCAGTAGTTTCCTAGCAGCTATTTTACCAGGAAGGCCTGCTGCACAACGTCTCCTCTTAACAGTTGTTGTAGAGATGTGTCTGCT
Source organism: Dendrobates tinctorius (assembly GCF_039654945.1). Lineage (NCBI taxonomy): Eukaryota > Metazoa > Chordata > Amphibia > Anura > Dendrobatidae > Dendrobates > Dendrobates tinctorius. Next base: position 14,972,253 of record NW_027361878.1, on the reverse strand, counting down.
GCTAGAACTCTGTGTGGCATTGACCTGGTCTCTAATCTGAGCTTCTGTTAACCTGCGATTTCTGAGGCTGGTGACTCGGATGAACTTTTCCCCTGCTGCAGAGATGACTTTTGGTCTTCCTTTCCTGGGGCGGTCCTCATGTGAGCCAGTTTCTTTGTAGCGCTTGATGGTTTTTGCCACTGCACTTGGGGACACTTTCAAAGTTTTCCCAATTTTTCGGACAGACTGACCTTCATTTCTTAAAGTAATGATGGCCACTCGTTTTTCTTAGCTGCTTTTTTCTTGCCATATACAAATTCTAACAGTCTATTCAGTAGGACTATCAGCTGTGTATCCACCAGACTTCTGCACAACACAACTGATGGTCCCAACCCCATTTATAAGGCAAGAAGTCCCACTTATTAAACCTAACAGGGCACACCTGTGAAGTGAAAACCATTTCCGGTGACTACCTCTTGAAGCTCATCAAGAGAATGCTAAGAGTGTGCAAAGCAGTAATCAAAGAAAAAGGTGGCTACTTTGAAGAACCTAGAATATAACACACATTTTCAGTTGTTTCACCCTTTTTTGTTATATAATTCCACATGTGTTAATTCATAGTTTTGATGCCTTCAGAATGAATCTACAATTTTCATAGTCATGAAAATAAAGAAAACTGTGAATGAGAAGGTGTGCCCAAACTTTTGGTCTGTACTGTTTGTGTGTGATAGATAGATATAGATATATATATATATATATATATATATATATATATATATATATATATATATATAATATTCTTATTATAAGTCAATTTTTATTTTTTATGCATTTTTAAAACTTTTTTTTTTATCCGTTTATTTTATGGGAAACTTAAAACTGTGATTGTGCTATCACACCTCATTGTTTCAGTATGTAGTGAAAATCACATTCTCCTATGAATGCCAGCCACAGGTCGGTTCTTCATGGGAAGATCACTATGATATGTTCAGGGGGGCCTTTAGCGGATGCATACCTGCCATAGCAACCCATCGGGACCTCCTGATTGCATCTCTGGGGGACCAATGGGCACGTGGAACATCATCTACTACACAACCAGGGTGCTGTAAATACTGCTGTCGGAGATTGATAGCAGCACTTAAGTGGTTAACAGCAGCAGGCTTAGCCTGGCTCCACTCACTGCTGTTAGGCGCAGGTGATGGCTGTGTACTACAGCCATGGTCTGCCAGGAAACATGCAGGCTCAGCTCATGAGCCTGCATCAAAGGTGGGGGCTTGACATATGACCTAGCGGTATTTCCTATGTCAGAAAGAGGTTAAAGAGCAGATCGTACTGTTGGGGTCATTGTCTTGAGTCCCTAAATACCCACTTCTGCTTCCTATATACCTTTACACTATACATCCCTCTACGCAGTGATCGTATTTTTAGTAGGGGGGATTCATTTTAGTTTTTAATATATTCTAATTACAGCTCCATTTCAAAGAACATCAGGTTTCTCTTAATTGAAGTGGTCACGTTTTTTCTGGACTTCTCGTCATGTTGAAGACTGGATGACAACCGCAGTGGGAGCTGCCATGTCACATGTCGGTCACATTTCCTTAGTATTTGCACCAGTTTAAAAACCTTTGGATGGTTTGTATGTTTTCCTTGTCATGGGGCATGTGCATTGCTGCTTGTGTTTGATATATTACAGCTGTGTAATGCGGTATACCCATTGTATCCCTATAACGGGGGGCTCCAGATGTGTAAGACCGCCGCCATGGTCTCTGAGAGTAATGGAATTTTGTATTTATTTTCACATTCCGGAGTTTTCAGTTCCTCCCATTTCAAAAGGAATTCATTATGTAGAACCAGTTTGGCAGAAGTAGTGATCCCGCCACTAGCCTGCCCGCTGTTAGCAAACCGAACAACCTCGTATTACAAGCAACCTGTCAATTTATCAGCTGCTACAGATATCATTATCATCCATGACTGTCAGTCATTTATACCGAATGGTGTGTGGATTGCAACATTTTATTTTTAAAAGGTTTTGATTTCCTAAAAACTCAAAATAGATGTTTGTTCTGTAGTTCTGACATTTTTTTTCATTCTAACTCGGAAATTATTTCTGAAAAAGGTTGGATGTATGGTGCAAAGTGAGGTTCTCAAGTTTGATAGTTAACCCTTCTTCACTGTATAAGGGATATAGTTATCATCGCTGGGGTCCCAAGAATCGGGGCACTGAAGAGCCCCGTATGAATGGAGCGGTGATTGATCATTCACTCTTAATGGATTTTCCGGCGATGCATGCCCTTGCCTGGTCTCTGGCAGTCCCTTTAGCATGAGCGGAGCAGCCGTGAGTATGATCAATTACCGCTCCATTCTCACGGTGCTCTTCGGTGCCTCTGGAAGACTGGGACCCTTTGCGACCAGAAAGTTGATCCAGTGAATAAGGTTAACTTTCAAACTTCAGAACACTCCTTTAAGTTGATGCTTATCCTTTAATATGGTTGTTGGCAGTATGTCCCTAGCATCCCGTCTCTGATTTCTCAGAGTTAAAAGGGGTATTCCCAAATATAGCCGTTATCACCTATCTTAAGAATGTCTAGATCGGAGGGGGTCTGATCACGATCGTCAGACCGGAGCACCTTTATCCCTGCTAGCGTGGCAGTGCATTTACTCGACCTTCACTCCAATAATTCTTTATAGGGCTGCCAGAGTGAGCAGCTATGTAGGGAATGTGGTCTAGAAGTTATCTCTTATTCTTTGGATAGATGATAAACTCTTACAGCTACATTATACCTTTTAATAGCTTTTAAAGTGGGAAGGAAATTTTCCAAGACTCAAATATACCTTTTGTTACCTAATAGTACCACATATAGTTGTGCAGTTTAGGCAGACCACCCACAACCACCCTCTGTTTTGACTATATACTTTAATAGTGTATACAAGAGCAGATTGTGATTTGTAACAGAAAAAAATCTACAATAATTCTCAAAATACCTGAATAATCAGATTTTATTAATAATAATGTTTGTTTCTCTCAGCCTCCAGAAGGAACATCTTCACTACCTCCATGTTTTCCTGCGGAGACTGCTCAAATTAACCAGGGAGACCTGACTGATGCCCTCATAGACATGGGAAGGAGCAGCAAAGAGCACTCGGAGATGGGTATGTCTGGTGTCAGTCACTCCTCCACATGTCCACACTGAGGAAAAGTTTGGCAGAAGGCATATACAGCTCAATGGGCATTCACAATTGATCGATACCAGTCCTTGACCCACTCACTGAGGCGACCACCCTTTCCAGGTGGAGAATGATTGGAGAGGTTGTCCCTATTGCTTCTCTGTTTCTGTAGCTTCTGTGAAATAAAATTAAAGGGGTTCTCGAGTGAAAACTAGATAGGTGTTAACTTCAGGATCTGTGGGTGCCTGACCGCTAGGACCTGATCGGCAAAACAGGGCATCTGTATCCCTGTACAAAATGGAGTTGTAGGCCTGATACCCCAACACCACTCCATTCATTATCTAAGGGGCTGCTGGAAAAAGCCGAGCACAGGTCTAGCGTGCACATTGCCACTCCATTCTTTAGGGGATAAGGAATCCCCATTCTGCCAGTCAGTGTAGGTCCCAACAGTAGGACCTCCACTGATCATCAAGTTATCACCTATCCTATAGATTGGTAATAACTTGTTTGCACCGGAGAACTCCTTAAAATACTCCTTCCCAACACTGGTGTACATCACTTCCACGCTTTTCCTTTTTCCCTTTCTATACAGGAGAGCCGTTTCTTCGTCAGAATTCCCCCGTTTCTGTCTACCTTTTTCCTGAAGAAGTTTCCTCTTCGAAAAGAATTACAACGATCCACCCATCCCTTCCACCACCCGACTCCCATTTATCACAGGAGAGTCTCGGTGGATCAGACACCAGTGGAGATAGTGAGCTGACGGACACAGATGACTTCTGCATTCTTGATGCCCCTGGGATTGGCGTGCCGGTGAGTATGGCACCATGGTTTAATCACGTTGGAAATCTTACATTTCCAGAATAGGTGGATTGTTTATGGTGTGTCAGGTGCCTATATCTGTTATATTTGTTCTCCAGCCCAAAGATGGAGAACCTGTTGTGAGAAAACTAGTGGATAGCCCAATATTGGTGAAGGATGGCCACTTTTCTCGCCCACTCGGCAGCACCGACTTACTGAAGCCTCCAGCTAAATTTCCTGTGCCAGAGACGCGCATAGTCTTAAGAGAGATCTCTGTTGTATGGCACTTATATGGAGGGAAGGATTTTGGCAGCAGCCGGCCAAACTCTGCAAGGGCACAGTCTCCAAGGTAAGGAGAAGATACCCTGATCACAGGGAGTCCTGCTAGTAGGACAACAAGCAGTATGTTATCCTACAGCTCATCCATTGGGGAAGTGAACCAATATATCTGCTGACACCAATGGGAAGCCTTTTGCCACTTGGCTGTACACATAACATGGTGTGCAGACGTACACTGGCCTTAAAGGACTTTTCTGGTCTTAGACTACAAGTCTTCAGTCTGACTGACAGATTCTCAGTTAGGATCCTGTTACACATAGTGGCGCTCCAGCGATCCCGACAACGATACGACCTTGTAAGGATCGCTGGTACGTCGCTACTAAGCTGCCAAACAGGCAGATCTATTCAACGACGTAGCAACGATGCGGCTATCCGTATAACGACCTCGGCGGATGTTGGGACCTTGTCACACAGCAGCTATTCTGACGACACAGACCTCGATAGGCGTGCTTCAGCATTGCCTTTTCCATGCCCCTCTGCTCCGATTGGTAGCCACTACTGCGCTATCACTATGCGGTTTGCTTCAGCATCCCTGTCTGAGTCGCTAGTGCGCTATTTATTCGTGGATCCACAGTCACTGACACGGGGACACGCGATTATTATAACAGTACATATTAAATGTTATGATTGCATATAATTGATATCTGACCTATAAAAGGAAACGCTACAAAAATCCTAATTTGAGACCACTAATCGGAGCTGAGGGGGCATTGAAAAGACAAAGCAAAATCACGCCTGCGTCCCTGAGTCACCAACGAGGTCTCTTGTCGTTGTTATGGCTTCAAACACAGCGATACATGCTGGCCAGCGGGACACCAGCGATCAACTAAGACATTTGAGCACGATCAGCGATATCCAGCGGGGGGGCGCCGCTATGTGTCACACAGCGAGATCGCTGTTGCGTTACAAAACCTGTGACATTTCAGCGATCTCGCTAACGATCTCACTATGTGTGAAGTACCCCTTACCTCATTCTGCAGCCAACAACAGCCAGATAGAGCAACACAAAGACAATAGGAGGAAAAAAGGGTGCAACATTTTGGATGAAATCCAAATGCAAAAAAATTGTTTTTTTTTAAATCCTCAATTACCTTTTATGCATTTAATAAAAAAACAAAATGGCTCCAACGGTGGACAACTCTTTTGATATTTGGACCCATTATCGGCTGTACAAAGTATAATTCAGCTAGGGTGTAAGGGAGAATTCAGACGAGCAGATCTGCTGTGGACTTTCTGCAGATTGCATTTTTGGTTTGTAAAGGTTTGAAAATTGCATTAAAGTTTAGCAACATATCGGAAACCTACAGGACATGAGGTATACTTAGGAATCTGCAACTTGTCTCAGAAGCCATATGGATATTTGAGCCATTATTGGTCAGTTTTCTGCGAGCAGTGGGTGTTACTGCGGTCACAAATATGTCCTAAGAAGTTTAAGCTGAGCATTGAGAGATGTTTGCAGTTTGATGTGCTCGAGAACTGCATTACACACACATGTACCACATGTAGTATTGCTGAAATGTGTATGACCAAATATCTCACACAAGTTCTATCTGTGGTTTTAACGGATAGCACATGCCCATGATATTCTATGGGGTTGTGCAGATGTTCTATTTTTTTCGGAGACATGTCCAATTTTGATCGAATGCAAGTCTATGGGTCCATGAAAAACATCAGACCACGCTCTCCACATCCGAGAAAAACTGATGTCACTCTGATCAAACTCCATCAGTTTGGAATGATTTGATCGTTTATCTCAGATGTGTGTTAACCTATCCGTTTTTTGAGGTAGACCAAAATCAGACATGCTTTTAGCCTCACTGATCTTGTTCTTTGATCCATCATTGTAACAGAAGTCCGAGTAGATCCGTTTAACTTAGTGGGTCCTTGTGTTGTCCAAAAAGGCAAAAAAAAAATTGGTCAGCACTCGGACATTTCACACAGATGTGTGAATAGAGCCTGATGCTGGAGGTTGAGAATGGGAGCTTGTATCTCCGACAGTGGCAGTGTGAATGAGGTGACTTTTTGTCTTACTGGTTAATTATGCAAATTGTCTCTTCAGAGAGGAATAGGACTAGAACTCTAGTGCCACCTATTGGAAGTAGCAATCCTAAAAGTCAATGTCGACCCTTTAACGAGCCTTGCTACATGACTTAGGATAAAAGCCAAGCCAGAATCTTGGCTTTTATCCTAAGTCATGTAACAAGGCTCGTTAAAGGGTCGACACTGACTTTTAGGATTGCTACTTCCAATAGGTGGCACTAGAGTTCTAGTCCTCTTCCTCTCTGAAGAGACAATTTGCATAATTAGCATATTTCCCAGAGGAGCATTGCGGCTTTAAGTCTCCTCATCTCGACATGCTTAGCATGTCATTCTCCGCAAGGAGAAATGATACTTCTTGGATGTCTTACTGGTTGAATGCTGACCTCTACGGATGTGTTTTCTTCTTGGTCTCTAACACTTCAATGCTTTTCACTTTGCTTTACAGAGCAAGAGCAAGTATGCCGAGTGCCCGGGGTTCTCCGTCTCGATCCTCTGTGACAAACCGTCCACAAAATACTTGGAGAACACAAGGGGGAAATGGCAGGATTCATGACATTTTAATGGAGATCCAGTTGACCAAAGTTAACATTTAATTTTTGTAGCGTTTCTTCATGCCTATTCTTTGCATAGTCCTTCCATAAACACAACTGTAACACCCTACGGAATATATATTTATATATAAGCTCTTAAAATCTCATGATATAATCAATTTTCCAAGGAATAACCAAGGTGTTATAGCAAAAGGTGTGAAAAACCACTCAAACACAGTAATTAGTTTAAAAAAAACAAAAACAAAATAAAACATGGAAATCCCAGAGGAATCCAGACAAAAAACATATAATTTAAAGATATACCTTTATTCAAAAAAATAGCAAAAATTGACAAAGAAGTGGCACAATGTACAACGTGCACATATCAAGATACAAAAAATATTTAGGTATACATGAAAATATAAAGAAGAATATTCAAAATATATATATGTATATATTACAACCGGCGTCTTTGAGGTGTTATATATCAAAGAGTTTTCTTTATTTTCATGACTATGAAAATTGTAGATTCACTCTGAAGGCATCAAAACTATGAATTACCACATGTGGAATTATATAATTAACAAAAAAGTGTGAAACAACTGAAAATATGTCTTATATTCTAGGTTCTTCAAAGTAGCCACCTCTTGCTTTGATTACTGCTTTGCACACTCTTGGCATTCTCTTGATGAGCTTCAAGAGGTAGTCACCGGAAATGGTCTTCCAACAGTCTTGAAGGAGTTCCCAGAGATGCTTAGCACTTGTTGGCCCTTTTGCCTTTTTGTTAAATATATAATTCCGAATGTATATATATAGTAAAAAATATAAATAAACACCCAAAAAGCTCATCGAAGGGCACAAGTGAGGAATTAGATTATTCCAACTGTGTAAGAACTAAATAGTGCCACACAAGAGAAAAAATAAAAAAAAAAATATATATATATAAAGTGCCCCAATGTTAAAAATAGGAGTGACCTAAACAATTATATAATAAATAAGTCAAAATACAGGGGCCACAATGCTGAATAAAAAATCAATGTGTACAAGTGTCTGAAGAAGATAAATTATTCCAATAACATATCAACAAAGTGCCATAAGATAAAAATTAGGGTGGTATACCTTTAAGAGCCACCAGGTCTTGATAATGCGCACCCCAACACACGTTTCAGAAACAAGTTCCTTCGTCAGGTACGAAGGAACTTGTTTCCGAAACGTGCTTCGGAGTGCGCATTATCAAGACCCTGTAGCTCCTAAAGGTATACCACCCTAATTTTTATCTTATGGCACTTTGTTGATATGTTATTGGAATAATTTATCTTCTTCAGACACTTGTACACATTGATTTTTTTATTCAGCATTGTGGCCCCTGTATTTTGATTTATTAATTATATAATTGTTTTGGTCACTTTTTGCTATTTTATTGAATAAAAATATCTTTTTATTATACGTTTTTTTGTCTGGATTCCTCTGGCCTTTCCGGGTTTTTTTTTTTGTTTTTTTAACGCATATTCCTTGCAGTCTGATGATGTGGCTTTGCCTGTAGACCTTCAGTGGTGGTCACCAGATGATCCATATAGACTGATACTGATGTGTCTCCATTCTACCACTGGTCTTTATATTTCTTATAGAATACACTCAATCGCCCCATCGTCCATGCCATAGTAACTATCTTGTGATTCCATATGTTCTTGTAGGTGAGTTTCCAGCACGAGTCTTACCCAGCGCCGTCGGAGGCCCAGGCAGAAAAGCTCCAAGTAGATGAAGTGGCAGAAGTCCCTCTTGCTCGTCAAGTCTTTATAGTCCAAGAACTGGAGATTAGAGACCGTCTGACATCTTCCCATATCAACAAGTTTTTGTACTTATACACCAGTGAAAAGATGCCAAGGCGGGCACACTCAAATATGGTAAGCCTCAGGTGAATGAGACCGTGCTGACTATATCATGGCCGGGTAAAGTTTCTGGATGAATTATAAAATTAAACTTATGGCAAAGCTTCATAATTAGTAAAACCAAAATAGAATAGTTTCCTATAGGCGGTTAAAGCAAATCTGTCACCAGATTTTTGCTGCCCCATCTGAAAGCAGCATCATGTAGGGGCAGAGACCTTGATTATGCTGAGCTCTATAAACCCCCCCCCATATCAGTGATTGGCAGCTTTCTGTGTACACTATGCATAGGCAAAAAGCTGCCAATCAGTGGTGGGGGCAGGGTTATTCAAAGATCATGCATACAGAGGACTACATGCCAGCATGTTTACTAGTCCTCTAGTGATAATCTCCTGTTAATAAAACTGATTTTATCAAAACTACACTAGGCAGCCCAGGAAGTGACACATCGCTGAAATCAGAGTCTCTGCCTCGCTGAGGTCAGTGATTGTGTACGGTGGTGATGTGCACTGCAGCCACTACACAAGATGGAGAGACAGTGCAGGTCCCTGCCAGTGGGGTGTCCCTTCTGTTTGTTATTTGACATTTATAAAAGGGTTTGGGGACCAATTTTGCTAAAGTGGAAACCCCTTTTTAAGATTGCAGCAGCCACATTAATACATAAGCCAGAATTCATCAGTTATAACTCCGTCCAGGCACAGATCACAGGAGACTATGGAAGCAGCTAAGTGCGGCTAAGCTACATTGTTTGCATAACTCCCATAGAAATGAACAGGGGGTCCAGAGACCCCAAGCACAGTGAGCTGTGTGACAGGCTGAGAAGCACCCATTAAAGTCAGAAAATGTACTTTAAGAACTTCAGCTTATATGTAATGCCACTCTTCTGTCATTTGACCTTAAGCTTACTATAAAAGCCCTTCACGTGCGCCCCGAGGCCGGATTAGGGGGCCCCGAGTGCTGCCTTCGAATGTCCTTAATGCCGCTTCGCCTAAACATTGATCAGGTTGGTATGGTTCCCGGGTCTCGTTGTGTAGTTTGCTGAGCTTCAACCTCTGTCATTTGTATGAAGTGTCCTTCTGATATATATATATTCCATCAGGATGCGCTCTTCTTCTTGAAAGACTTCTTCACTAGTTTGGCCGCTGGTATCCAGCCTGTGATAGCCATGGAGCTCGGCTCGGATGGTAAGCACTCCATGCTTTAAGTTTTCCTGCAAAATAGACTACGTTCTGGTCCCTGTTACTAATATCTCTTCCATGCCTAGCATCTCGGATGGAAAACCTGCGGAAACCAAGTGCCTCAGATTGTGAAGCAGGACTGCAGAACTCCTTGGACTCCAATGAGGAAGACACATCGTCTCACAGCTCTGCATCCGATCAGCCGATTTACTTCAGGTGAGACCAAAGAAATGAAACGGGCCTGAACCAGGAGTGTATTTCTTATGAAAGATGATTCATGTAAGCAAAGTAAGCTACGTCTGAGCCAATCAAAAGTCCGAAAATATGGATGGCAGTGAGCGGCTACAGGGATAATACAACTTTAATTTCTCCCTGCTGCTGCACTTCTATTTAGGCTGCCGCATATTTTTAAACTGTATTTATCTGCAGATTGCCACTATAGATGCAGGTAAATCATGGGATGGTGTGAACAGACAACGTCTTAACGTTGAATCTCCTAGAGCATCATGTCTATTTCTTTTTTTCTTTAGAGAATTTCGCTTCACATCAGAGGTGCCAATCTGGCTGGATTATCAAGGCAAACATGTTACCACAGAGCAGGTGGTAAGTGCTGCTTCGCATAGCAGGGATTTCCTTCTGTGCTGTTTGCGGTTCAGGTGGTGGTTTATCTGCTGTGCTATGAATGCAGTCAGCTAGTTCTCGATATTAGATACACATGTTGTTAAAACGAGCTCCAAGCCTTTGTATGAGCTGACTGTGCTTCCATATTGGGGATCGCTGGTCTATCTATCTGTAGACTGATGGTTTATGGTTATTATTATGGAGAGAGAACCTACTGTTCGTCATACTTCAGTCATCTATCTTTGCAGGGCACGTTTGCAGGAATATTAATAGGACTGGCCCAGTTAAACTGCTCTGAATTGAAACTGAAGAGACTGTACTGCAGACACGGGTAAATGCATTCTCCAGCTTATCTGCAGTATGTATGTTCAGCTGCTACTGGTGTGTATTTATATAATGTTTTTCAGCCTATTAACACTAGTGATGAGCAAATGTGCTCAGATAACGTTGTATTCGACCATGCACGGGTGTTATCCAAGCATCTGGGAGTGCTCGTATATTATGTTTGCGTCCCTGCGGCTGCATGATTTGCGGCTGTTAGACAGCCTCAACACGTAGGGATTACCTGTTTGTTAGCCTCAACAAATGTGGCGATTGCTAGATTCTCGGATAACACCCAAGCGTGCACCAGATAAGATGTTATCCGAGCACATTTGCTCATCACTACTTGGCATCTCCATGCTACGCCTCTTATAACTTCCTGCAAATCAATTTGCCCCAGTTCAAAATACTGGAATCACAAAATGCGACTTCTTTGTGATTGTTACCTATGGAATTAAAAATTAATAAAAGGGTCACTTAGACAGGATGATTTTTGGATTGTTATTGAGCACTGATTGATTATTATACGTAAGTCCCATTTACTGGCCTGTTTACACAGGGCAATAGAAATTGAAGGGAACAGGGCGATCATTAAAGGATTTAGCCAAGACTTATATTTTATTTATATTTTTTATTATGAACCTAAAAACTAATAGCCCTTGTTGTGCCCAGTGCTGATCTGTTGTCACAAACCGCTCCTGCCTGCAATTCAGCATCTTCGGTGACGTGCCTTCCAGAGAGCAGCAGCTTCTTTTACGCTCTACTCTGTTATGCTGATTTACAGCCGACTCCCCGATGCCGAACTGCGAGGAGCCAGCTTGTCAGTCAGCATGATGCTGGCAGTCACGCCCCATCAACAGAGCGGACCGGAGGAAAAAGAGCTGCTCTGTTGACAGGGAACAGCTGAATCGCCGGCCAGAGCGGTCGGTGACTGATCTGTGCCTGTGCTGGGTAGAACAAGCAAATGGATAGCAACTACCTGCCTGGAAAAATCTGCATTATAGCACACCATACCATGATGTACAGAGTGTTTATGGAGCCTAACCAGAGGGACCCTGTGCCTCTGTGCAGGCACAGAGAATGACCGCTAATAGACTAATTAGGATATATTACTTTACCTTCAGTGTTAAATAGTAGGAAACTATAAGAATAAAAAGTTTCATAAGATAATAAAGTAAATAGATGTGCAAATAGGCTGTTTTTAGATCTGCCCTTGTACTGGGGGGAAACCCACCTCTCTGATCGTTTTAGATCTGAAGGAGCCGTGCAGGAAATGTTTTCTTTCCTGTGGTTGTAACGCGGCGGTTCAGGCTGGGTCGTACACATTGTGTGCCAGCTGGGATCGCGCCTGCACAGTGCCCTTACAGTAGAGGATTGGGGGGGTTACATTTATATCTGTTATTAATAATAATAGCTTAGAACGTTTATCTAAATTCAGATGATTAAAATGAACGCGTCTCACTAAAATCCTCAAGAGTAGTTGCAGTAAGAATTAAGACAAATATTCACAACACTCTGGTCCGGATGATGACGCCAGGCTTACTAATGAGAAGAGATACCAGGGTCGCCGGCAGGTAGGAGAAAGTCTCAGACAAGTCTTGTCATACTGTTCCCCCTGGCCACCATAAAAGATAATAAACTGGGGACGGCATGTTTAGGTTCTTCACATTACAACACCACATAATGGTTGAATAATGATCCGAGACTAATAGGTATTTATACTGTCTTTCTCCTAATCCCCACAGGTTGCTTGGGGCCGACAAGGTTTTCTCTTATGCTCTTAATGAGTGGCTGACCGACATCCGCAAAAATCAGCTGCCCGGGATCCTGGGAGGAGTAGGACCCATGCATTCAGTTGTACAGCTGTGTAAGTAGCATCACTGATCATGGTGGTGCGTGAAACACTTAAGCGCTATTTAGGGCATCTTTTTTTGATGTACACAACAGTAGAGCTCACTGGAGTATCTCAAAAGGCTGCCTTTTTGGCATATGTTGGGATGATTCATCGGCATCCTTTTTTTTCTATTTAATGCATAGGAAAAGAGAGTACGGTGACTTACAGTATGTCTCAGAATGACTACATAGTGTCATACATCTCATTTTTTTGATCGGTGGTGCCCCTGGCCCCGACTGCGTGCTCTCCAAGAGGCAGATTTGCTTCTGCAGCATCAAAGGGAGTGGTGGGCGGTATGGTGGAGCGCTGGCCGGGATCGGGAGCTGACAGTGTGCTCCAGAGATCCCGATCAGACTGCAGTGGTGGCCGATAACCTAGGAAACGAACCGTAAACAATAGGATTAAAAATCCCTCCATTCTTGAGAATGGCGAGGATTTTTAATAACAGGTAAGTTACAACGTTGCTTGTTTTTACATGCTTCCAAATCAAAATGATGAGAATAACCCTTTCACAATTCTTTGCCTTTAGTACTGAGGTCCCAATTAATGTCAAGTTTTTTATGCAAAGATGAATATTATTCCGTCTGTTGGTGGGTAAAGATGTCTGCCATATTGTTAGAGATACTAATATCTTACTCTTTTAGTTCATGGTGTGCGAGACCTTTTCTGGTTGCCCATTGAACAATACAGGAAGGACGGGCGCATTATTCGGGGCTTGCAGAGAGGGGCAGCCTCGTTTGGCACCTCCACAGCTTCAGCGGCACTAGAGCTCAGTAACAGGCTAGTTCAAGCCATACAGGTAAAGAACCAAGGGCAAAATATTTTTTGTTTTGATAGTACAGTCTGTCAATTATCCAATAAATTGTATTTCTTTGTACTTTCTACATGTTTTTTGAGATTTTTTTGGTCGTTGTTTTTTCCTTATATATTTGTTTATGGTGTGGCTATCTCATTAATGTCCAACTTTATATTTTGTTGTCCAGTAGTACAATGATATTTTGTAGTTATAATTGAGTCAAATTTGACATACATGGGCAACAAATTTTCTATGAAGTGTATATGGTTGATAGTACACATGAAGATAAGCAACTTTGTAATATTTTATTAGAAAATCTGCCTTTTTTTTTCTCCTCTTGGACTGATCTTTCTCTTGTCAATTCGGAGATAAAATCTTTATTTGGTGAAGGAATATTTACATTACTGACACAGGATCTGACAGTTGGTGCTTATAAAACTCAATTGAGGAGCTAGAGGCCTACAGACATCCTGCTGCAAGTTCTCCTGAACTCCTAGCTCAGTAGTGGTTAAAATCTGTCTTCATTGAAGACAGATTTTAACTGTGAATTGTGAACTTTTCCAGAATGAATGGTCACTCCAGGAGAAATAAGCAGACTTCGCTAATAAAATATATTACAAAGTTGCTTATTTTCAGGTTTGCTATTGATTTATGGGGAAAAAGTTAAAAAGATGTTCACTCTTTAAAGAGAATCTGTCTACCCAAAGTGAGAGCAGCACGATGCAGAGACAGAGACACTGATTCCCACCACATATCACGTACTGAACAGCTTGTTATAGTTTTTAGAAATCCACTGTTTTATCAGCATTAGATTATCCTGCTCTGCCCTTATTTACATTGAGGTTGGTTGACACATGGTAAGGTTTTATTACTAGAGCCTTAGGACAGTCCCGACTGTGTACACTTTGTTGCGCTAGGATGGCTTTTTGATCAAAATAGTGATAATTATGCACTGGTGATGAGCGAACGTGCTGGGATAAGGTGTTATCTGAGCATGCCCGGGTGCGAACCGAGTGTCTTCGGCATGCTCGAATAAGATGTTCGCGTCCCCTCGAGTGTGTGTTTCTCATAGCTGTTCGACAGTCGCAACACATGCGGTGATTCACCTGCTTGTTAGACAGTCGCAACACAGGCAGGGATTGCCTAACAGCCTAGAAACATGCAGCCGCGGGGACGCCGAACATCTTATTCGAGCACGCCAAAGACACTCGGTTCGCACCCGGGCATGCTCAGATCACACCTTATCCCAGCACGTTCGCTCATCACTACTAAGCACCCTATGTAAAAAAATAAAAAACAAATCTGAACTGAGAAAAGTAAGTTAATGTGTATGCACAATGTAAGTGCATATTAACACATGACCATTAACCATAGAAAGCAAAAAGCAAAAAACACAAATATCCTGAACTAAAAGTAAAAAATATACTGCAAATAATGCATAAAGGTAAAAATAATAATAAGGGTATTTAGTAAACATAATTTTGATCAAAATAATGTACAAGCCATCCCGCCACGTCACGGCAACCCTTGTGGGACAGTCCCTACTCTAGTATTTAAAACCTTTTCACTTGCCAAGTGGCGTGAATGTGAATAAGGGTCGAGCGGCTGAACCACTAGTAACAGCTTAGGCCAGACTGGATGGCTTTCCCAGCTCAGAAAGAGGGCGGTCACACCCATATATGCACTGAATGCACAATGAAATGAATAAAAAACAAATCTGAACTGAGAAAAGTAAGTTAATGTGTATGCACAATGTAAGTGCATATTAACACATGACCATTAACCATAGAAAGCAAAAAGCAAAAAACACAAATATCCTGAACTAAAAGTAAAAAATATACTGCAAATAATGCATAAAGGTAAAAATAATAATAAGGGTATTTAGTAAACATAATTTTGATCAAAATAATGTAAGACTGGTTTCACACTAGCGTTTTTTTGCGCTGCGTTTTTGCGCATACATGCGCATGCGTCCTTTTCCCCTATCTTTAACATGGGGGGCGCATGGTCTAGCGTTTGCACGCGTTCGTACGCGTTTTACGTGCGCATGCGTTTTTTTTAGTGTGCGCCCAAGCGCGCCGGACGCTACCTGTTGCATTTTTGGTCCGTCCGACCTGTCTCAAAAAAACGCATGCGCACGGAATGCGCAAAAAAACACATTACAGTCTATGGGAACGCAGATGTGCTCATGGATATGCGCACGTCTGCGTTTAAAAACGCATGCGTTTTAAGAGTAAAAATGGCTAAAAAATGGTTAAAACACATGCGCAAAAAAGCAGCAAGCGCATACAAAATGCATGATGCATTTTTTTTGTATGCGTTTGCACTGCGCAAAAACGCAGCGCAAAGAACGCTAGTGTGAAACTAGCCTTATTTACATGTACTATGTACTTGTAAATACATACATGTACTATGTACTTACTATAGGGTTTATGCTTGTTTTGATTTCTTCTTGGGTTTCAGCAGGAGATTATCACTAGAGGACTAGTAAACTTGCTTCCAGGTAGTCCGACCCCACCCCCATGACTGATTGGCCGCTTTCTTTGTACACTGTGCATTGGCAGAAAGCTTGGAACTAGAGTAGAAAGCGGTTTTTAGGCAAAACTGCTGCACCCAGAAAAATAAGTGACCCATTGCTGGAATCAGAGTCTCTGCCCCTACATTATGCTGCTCACAGATGGGGTAGAGGGTAGCAAATCCTGAGTGACAGATTCCCTTTAAGTTTGTACATCAAGACACACTGCAGGATATTTCCCTTCCTAATTTTAGGCGACAGCAGAGACTGTGTATGACATTCTGTCCCCAACACCACCGGTTTCACGCTGCTCACTTGATGTTCGCCAGCCACGGAGACTACGGAGAGGCCAGCAGCCTGCAGATCTGCGGGAGGGGGTGGCAAAGGCCTACGACACTGTCCGGGAGGTGAGTGCTTCTCATAACCCAGTTACACGTTGGGTACGTGCAGCAATCAGGAGCAGCGGTAACACTGTTCTCCTTCCCTGCACAGGGTGTAATTGACACAGCTCAAACCATACGGGAAGTAGCTTCCCGTGGCCACGAACAAAAGGGTCTCACTGGCGCTGTTGGCGGAGTCCTGCGACAAATCCCACCCACCGTAGTAAAGCCATTCATAGTGGCCACAGAAGCAACATCAAATCTCTTAGGAGGAATGAGAAATCAGATCAGACCTGACGCCCACAAAGAGGATTCTCTAAAGTGGAAGGCAGATGAGGGGCAGGACTGACGCGAAAAACTCTCTGCCCATGAAGTGCCAAAAGGAAAGCTGCAATATGTGAAGTCTTCTGGAGTTTGCTGGGTCTGCGTTGTCGAGCTGTTAACGTCACTGCATGACCACACTTAAAGCCACTCTGTACAGTACTTGATCATTACCCATAAGCCTTCTGTTAAATTTTCTGTTACCCTCTCCGCTCCGGTATTCTCTTATCAACTCATGTATCCACCACCTTCCTCTGCTCAATCCTGCAAAACATGGAGTGACTTTAATAGATATATTACGTTATGCACTTTTAATTGCAACGGTGGCCTTGAAACGTGGACCCGTGTTCTCCGGATCTAAGCTGTGCATTAACTTTTTCAAGCAAAAAAAAAAGCTTTTGATTTTACTGACCCACATAACTGGAGATAAATGGTGCACAATGCTAGACTGTCTCACAAAGGGACTCGGCGGCCTCCGTCATCCTGAATGTTGCTTTTTACATCTTTTCCCTTTAATGCTGTCTTCTAATTGTGAGGCCAAATACATATAAATAATATATATATATATATATATATATAAATAAAAAAGTGTAAAAATACCGTGACCTGTAAAGAAGGTAACGCAATTGTCAGGGCTTTTTCTTTTTGCTCTGTAGGTTATGACGGCGGTCGGTGGATACACTTTTATTTAGAAAGTGGCATATGTAAGATGAATGAAACAAACGGTTCTCGCACACTGTGATATCGCTCAGAGTCCGCACACAAGTCTCTTATCGCTCTGCACAATAGTGTAATACGCATTTACTGGCTTTCACAAATCACATCATGTTAATGGAAGAACAGTGTTTTTTGCCAGATAATGGAATGAAAATGAACACTATATAGTATAAAGATTGTTCTGCCCACCCGCTACAGGGGGACCTCAATCCCTGCACATTTCAGTCCGCATTGGAAAGCAGTCAAGGACCAGGGTCTTTACCGGTGTAGGGAATCACGAGGGGCAGCCGGTCAGTGTTTCTGTGCTTGGGTTTTCCAGTGGCCTCTGATCTTCATAGAAGATCAACTCATTCCTATCGTCTGTCGGTACATAGTTTATTATCTCCCAACTTCTCAGATTCTGCTTCAACATGAGCAACATTCATATGGGTTTAGTGCAGTCACCCAAAGTCCACCCAACAGCGACTGGATCTGTTGTTCTATTAGTTAGTGAAGAAAAATCCATACATGAATTTATAGGTCTGTGTTACCGGGGTGTAGACATGTCCTGCTGTCTCACTTAAAGCTCCTTGTTTTCCCCATTTGTAGTATTTCCCTCCATCTCCCTTTTCAGTAAAGACTTTTCACTAACTGCGTCCTTCTCTTCTTCCTGCTCTAAATACTCTGATGCCTTTTCTTCGGTCTCCACTACCATTCGCATGGTATCTCGGAGAGTGGCAATAAGATTCTTTAGTCCTAGCAGGTAGCCATCTTCATGGGTTCCTTGCTCCCAGGGTACGTCGTGACGGATAGTAATGTGCGATGGTGCTGGAGTCGTTTTACCAAAATCTATCATCCATACATTAGAGAAGCCGCGTTTGTCATGCACAAATAGTAGTGAGCTGCCAATCACCTGTAAATAAAATACAAACGATCAATGTCATTATACCAACTGGTACAATGTAACAATCCATGCAGAAAATCAATGGATCCATTCGACATCTACCCCAGGAACGTAAGTGGAAGAATATACTCCTCACAACCGCTATAAGGTTATGTGCACACGGCACCTTTTCAGGTAGAATACACCTGAAAAAGAGTTCCTTATAAAACAAGAATAATGCACAGTGTTGTGAGTTCATTTTCCCCTTCACCATTGAGGTCTGATGAACTCCCTCTTCTGGTGAAGGAAGGTAGTGAGGCTGATTACCAAGCACCTGAGCAGAATAATGACTGGGTGAGTGGAATTGCTGACTGGATATAAGGCAGCCGACGCCCTTCTGCCTTGCGGGTGATTTCTCTGAGGGATTCTAGGAGACCAGTCTGATTCCTGCTCCTCCAAAAGCTAAGTTTTCTGCTCTGCTTTTTGCATTTGTGTTTTGGTTTTGTTTTGCCTTGATTTTCTGGATTTCTGCCATTCCCTGCTGGGGTGAGCTGAATTCCTTTTTGCTCTGTCTTCAGAAAATACCTGAGTACTGATATAGTCTTTTTGAAGCCTACCGTCTTCAGGGCTTTTTTCCCTATCAGTCTGTTGGCTCTTGTTTTGATAGGGTTTTTGGCGGATTGCAGACAGCAGCTTTTCTATCCTGTCCTATTTAGTTAGCTTGGGCCCCATCATTTGCTCAGCCTATCTTTCTATCTGTGTGTTTTTTTTCATCTTGCTTCACCGTCATTATATGTTGGGGGCTGCCTATTGCTTTGGGGTCTGCTCTGGGGCAGTTTAGATTTCCCTTTCTCTCTTTAGGCTATTTAGTTCTCCGGCTGTGATCGAGGGGTCTAGGGCACTGTAGGAAGCCTCACAGCTACTGCTAGTTGTTGTTGATAGGTTCAGGGGTCTGCAATCCGATAGCTGCCAACTTCTCTGGTTTTCTGGACTTAGCTAGTATTTCTGTTTTTGCCTCCTACGGTGACTCATTCATAACAGCACAGCAATCAACACAACACTGCTGTGCACATGTGTTAACCGCTTGAGGGTTCGGAATCTCTGAAGCGGTTAAAGGAAATGAAATGCTCATTCCTTGGCCAACTCTCTATACTTAGTGTAGAGTAAAAGCTGCCAGTGGCTGTGCCGAAGCAACAAGGATGGCGAAACCACCTCAGGAAAATGACTGCTGGCATTTTCCTGAAGCCGCTTCACTTGGATAAAGCTTGGTAACTACATCGGGATCTATATGGCGTCGTGTCCACATACACTAAGAGTATATGCCTATGGAGTTTGTTTTTTTTTGTTTTTTTTTTAAGTTTTTTGAGCAGAAACTGAATGGACGGAAATTCTCCAAATCGTGCTCGAAAACTCAACTCCTTAAAAATTTTGCATCTTCTTTGCTGATTTTTGACACGGAAACTCTTGTGTACATCTGTGTTAAGCCTCCAGATTTCTTTTTTTTTTGGCTCACGGTACACCCTGACCAAGCCCAGACAACCCCCTTTCACACTACTGACTTTCATATTCATAGACTATGCAGTAGATGTTTGACAGTGGAGAAATTCCCTGTTTTTTTTATATATATATATATATATATATAGATCTGGAGGCTTATGTACTGTAAGATGCTAGCGACCCTAGAGATCGTGTGTGAGATGCCAGGTTTCGGCATAAGGCAGGCAGGAAGGAAGCCTGTTGATAACAGATGAAGTCTGATGTCCCTCCACATTGCAGATAAATTAAAAGAAGTTTCCAGAACAGCTTAAATTCTATGTGAGTCTTTATAGCGTTTTGGGTTTTTTTTGTTACAGAATAACAAAGTTTTGAAAAATATTATTCTCGGCGGATCAGTTGGGAGTCTGGAGTCTGAGACATCCATCCCCATTAGGGATGTGCTCCACTATTGCCAATGCCATCCAGTGCACGTCTTGCCGCATGTATGAAATCCTTGAACAGCCGGTTGAGGGTGCATACTGTTGTGCGAGATGTGAGCACATTGTGCATTTGGAAGCCCAGATACTGCATCTAAATGTGCAGCTGGCAACACTGAGATCCATAGACAATATGGAAAGGAGTCTTCTGCTCACTGAGCAGACGCTCAATGGGATAGATGAGGGGGGGATGCTAGGTTGGAGTTGCAGGACAGCGAGGCAGCTAGCTGGGTGACAGAAGGCGGGGTAGAGGCAGGAGCGCCATGGAGGCTGATCTGGCACACCCCAATAAGTTTGCTAAGTTGACAGATGAGGGGGGTGTCAGTACAGGGGTAGCACTGCTGCAGCAAGGCATGCCCTCTGAAAGCCGGAGGAGTGTCTGCTCCAGTAAGGGGGGAAATAGGAGAGCAGGGCAGGCCAGACAGGTTCTGGTAGTGGGAGACTCAATTATTAGGGGAACAGATAGGGCAATCTGTCACACAGACAGGGATCGTCGAATGGTGTGCTGCCTACCTGGCGCTCGAGTCCGACACATCGCTGATCGGGCTGACAGATTACTGGGAGGGGCTGGTGAGGACCCAGCGATCACGGTGCACATTGGCACAAATGACAAAGTTAGAGGTAGGTGGAAGGTCCTTAAAGATGATTTCAGGGAATTAGGCTGTAAGCTTAAAGCAAGGACCTCCAAGGTGGTATTTTCTGAAATACTTCCTGTACCACGACATGCCACGCCAGAGAGGCAACGGGAGATTAGGGAGGTTAATAAGTGGCTCAGGAATTGGTGTAGGAAGGAGGGGTTTGGGTTCCTGCAGAACTGGGCCAACTTCTCAGTTGGCTACAGGTTCTACGCTAGGGATGGTCTGCACCTCAATGGGGAGGGTGCAGCTGTGCTGGGGGAGAAAATGGTTAGAAGGTTGGAGGAGTGTTTAAACTAGGGACTGGGGGGGAGGATATTCATTTTATAAGAGGGGAAGACAGTGCAGATAGAGACCTGGGCACAAATAATGAAATTGGGGGTGGCATGGGGGGTGAGGTTAGGCTACTTTCACACTTGCGTTTTTTTGTTGCGCGTTTTTTGCGCACACAAACGCATGAAAAAAATGCATCATGCGTTTGTGTGCTTTTTTTGCGGGTTTTGGTGCATTTTTTTTTTTTTAAACAAAACCGCATGCTTTTTTTGCGCATACATAGACTTTAATGGGTGTTTTGCTGTAAAAAAAAACGCATTGCGTGCGCATGCTTTTTTGGGGACAAGTCGGCCGCACAAAAAATGCAACAGGATGCATTTTGTGCGCCCGAGCGCACACTGCAAAAAAATGCATGCGCATACAAACGCGTACGTGCGCATATGTATGCGCACCCATGTTAAAGTGTAGGGGAAAAACGCATGTGTTTTTTTGCGCTAAAAAGCAGCGCAAAAAAACGCAAGTGTGAAACCAGCCTAAGAAGTTAATTTAAGAATAAAGGTAGAGAGATCCATAAAGTGCATGTATACTAATGCCAGAAGCCTCGCCAACAAAATGGAGGAATTGGAGTTAATGTTGTTGGAACATAATTATGACATGGTGGGGATATCTTGAGACATGGCTGGATGAGAGCCATGACTGGGCGGTTAATTTACAGGGCTATAGTCTGTTCAGAAATGACCGAACAAATAAGCGAGGGGGAGGCGTGTGTTTATATGTAAAATCATCCTTAAAAGCCATCCTTCGTGGTAATATATATGAATCTAATGAAAATGTAGAGTCCCTGTGGGTAGAGATAAGGGGAGGGGGGAAAAATAATAAATTACTGATAGAGGTTTGTTTTAAGTCTCCTAAAATAATGGAAGCAACAGAGAATATCCTCATAAAGCAAATAGATGAAGCTGCGACTCAAGGAGAAGTCATTATTATGGGGGACTTCAACTACCCTGAAATACATTGGGGAACCGAAACCTGCAGTTCCAGCAAAGGTAATAGGTTTCTGATAACTATGAGAGACAATTACCTTTCACAACTGGTTCAGGACCCAACAAGAGGGGGGGCACTGCTAGACCTAATATTAACCAACAGGCCAGACCGCATATCAAATATAAGGGTTGGGGGTCACTTGGGTAATAGTGATCACAAAATAATAAGTTTTCATGTATCCTTTAATAAGATGTGTAGTAGAGGGGTTACAAGGACACTAAACTTCAGGAAAGCAAATTTCCAACGGATGAGAGATGATCTTGGTGCAATGAACTGGGACGATATCCTGAGACATAAAAATACACAAAGAAAATGGGAGACGTTTATTAGCATCCTGAATAGGACCTGTGCACAATATATACCGTATGGGAATAAACATGCGAGAAATAGGAGGAAACCACTATGGCTAAATAGTGCTGTAAGGGGCGCAATAAGAGATAAAAATAAAGCATTTAGAGAATTAAAGCAAGTAGGTAGTGATGAGGCATTAACTAAATACAGAAGATTAAATAAATTCTGTAAAAAGCAAATCAAAACAGCAAAGATTGAGACAGAGAGACTCATTGCCAGAGAAAGTAAAAATAATCCCAAAATATTCTTTAACTACATAAATAGTAAGAAACTAAAAAATGATAGTGTTGGCCTCCTTAAAAATAGTCTGGATGAAATGGAGGATGAGGAAAAAGCCAATATGCTAAATGACTTTTTTTCAACAGAAAATCCCATGACGGATAACATGATCAGTAATAACAAAAATTCTCCATTAAATGTCACCTGTATAAACCAGAAGGAAGTACAGCGGCATCTAAAAAACACTAAAGTTGACAAATCCCCGGGCCCGGATGAGTTACACCCCCGAGTACTGCAGGAATTAAGTACAGTCATTGATAGACCATTATTTTTACCGTATTCTTCGGACTGTAAGACGCACCCCAAATTTTCAGAAAGAAAATGGGGGGGGGGGGGAGAAAGGTGTCAAATGGGGGTTCATCTTACAGTACGAATTCAGCTTACCCCGGGGGGGGGGGGGGGATCGGCACAGGTGGAGGAGTAGTCACAGGGGTTGTTCGGTTGTCCAGGCTGGTGTGGTGGCCTCCGGGAAATCCCAGGCTGGTGCGGGGGCTCCGCCGGCATTTTGCGACAGGTTTGGCGGTGCCCCGTCGGCATTTTGTGACAGGTGCGGCGGGGCTCCACCGGCATTTTGCGACAAGTGCGGCAGTGCTGCCCTGTGGTGCGGCGGGGCTCCGCCTGCATTTTGCGACAGGTACGGCATAGTGGTGCCCTGTGTTGCGGCGGGGATCCCCCGGCATTTTGTGAAAGCCCAGAGGCCCCCGCAGGTCCAGTGCTGCGATGCGGTGGCCTCCGGGAAAATGGCCGCGAGGAGCGGCGCATGCTCAGATTCAAATCTCGGCAACGAGATCTCGATGCTGAATCTGAACATGTGCCGCCCCTGGCGGCCATTTTCCCATAGGCCATCGCATCGCAGCACTGGATCTGCAGCGGCCTCTGGGAAAATGGCACCGGGGGCGGCGCATGCTCAGATTCAGCATCGAGAGCTCAGGAGACAAGAACTCGAGAGCCTGGGATGTGAGGCTGCTTCACCCTGCAGCGTCGAATCGGGACCGCCGCCATAGTATTTGTAAGTATATTCCGACTATAAGACGCACGCACATTTTCCCCCTAAATTTTTTGGGGAAAAAGTGCATCTTATAGTTCGAAAAGTACTGTAATCTTTAGAGATTCCATGATAACAGGGTCTGTACCACAGGACTGGCGTATAGCAAATGTGGTGCCAATATTCAAAAAGGGGACAAAAACTCAACTTGGAAATTATACACCAGTGAGCTTAACCTCTACTGTGGGTAAAATCCTGGAGGGTTTTCTAAGAGATACTATACTGGAGTATCTGAAGAAGAATAACCTCATGGGTTTACGAGGGACCGTTCCTGTCAGACTAATCTGATAAGCTTTTATTAAGAGGTAAGTTCCGGACTGGACCAAGGAAATTCAGTGTACATGGACTTTTCAAAAGCTTTTGATATAGTGCCACACAAAAGGTTGATACATAAAATGAGAACAATGGGGATAGAGGAAAATACAGTAGGTTTGGAAAGTATTCAGACCCCTTTAAATTTTTCACTCTCTTGAATTTACCAAATGGCTGCAATGAAACAAAGTTAATGTTTTTCTCATTAATGTACACTCTGCACCCCCTCTGACTGAAAAAAAAAAACCCAGAAATTTAGAAATTTTTGCAAATTTATTAAAAAAGAAAAACTGAAATATCACATGGTCATAAGTATTCAGACCCTTTGCTCAGACATATTTAAGTCACATGCAGTCCATTTCCTTGTGATCATCCTTGAGATGGTTCTACTCCTTCATTGGAGTCCAGCTGTGTTTAGTTGAACTGATAGGACTTGATTTGTAAAGGCGCACACCAGTCTATATAAGACCTCACAGTGCATGTCAGACCAAATGAGAATCATGAGGTCAAGGGAACTGGCCAACGAGCTCAGAGACAGAATTGTGTCAAGGCACACATCTGACCAAGGTTACAAAAGAATTTCTGCAGTACTCAAGGTTCCTAAGAGAAAAGGGGGAGACAGGGCGCTTCCAATGCGTAGGTCTGTATGGAAAGTAGATGAGTGCACAGCAAGTGTTAGGCTCACCTGATAGGGTTGTGAGAGTCACAACACCTATAATTGCATAAAACAGCTGCAGCAGTCTGCACGAGGTCCAAGGACTTGGTACAAAGAGAAGGCTGGTAGTGCAATAAGAGACTGCGCTGCTGTGGTAGAATTCAAGGTATCTTTATTGCCAACGCCTTTCCTGAGCCAGTCCCAGCTCACTTCATCAGGGCATGCCCTGATGAAGTGAGCTGGGACTGGCTCAGGAAACGCGTTAGCAATAAAGATACCTTGAATTCTACCACAGCAGCGCAGTCTCTTATTGCACTACCAGCCTTCTCTTTGTACCAAGGTTCCTAAGAGCACAGTGGCCTCCATAATCCTTAAATGGAAGGTTTGGGACCACCAGAAGTCTTACTAGACCTGGCCATCCAGCCAAACTGAGCAATCGTGGGAGAAGAGCCTTGGAGAGAGAGGTAAAGAAGAACCCCAAGATCACTGTGGCTGAGCTCCACAGATGCAGTATGGAGATGGGAGAAAGTTCCACAAAGTCAACTATCACTGCAGCCCTCCACCAGTCGGGCCTTTATGGCACAGTGGCCTGACGGAAGCCTCTCCTCAGTGCCAGACATATGAAAGTCCGCATAGAGTTTGCTAAAGAACACACAAAGGACTCCCAGACTATGAAACAAGATTCTCTGGTCTGATGAGACGAAGATAGAACTTTTTGAAGATAATTCTAATCTGTATGTGTGGAGAAAACCAGGCACTGCTCATCACCTTCCCAATACAATCCCAACAGTGAAACATGGTGGTGGCAGCATCATGCTATGGGGGTGTTTTTCAGCTGCAGGGACAGAACGACTGATTGCAATAGAAGGAATCATGAATGTGGCCAAGTACAGAGATATCCTGGATAAAAACCTCTTCCAGAGTGCTCTGGACCTCAGACTTGGCCAAAGGTTCACCTTCCAACAAGACAGT
Source organism: Dendrobates tinctorius (assembly GCF_039654945.1). Classification (NCBI taxonomy): domain Eukaryota; kingdom Metazoa; phylum Chordata; class Amphibia; order Anura; family Dendrobatidae; genus Dendrobates; species Dendrobates tinctorius. The sequence goes on along the minus strand of NW_027361878.1, from coordinate 14,946,372 downwards.
GACCCTAAGCACACAGCTAAAATAACAAAGGAGTGGCTTCAGAACAACTCTGTGACCATTCTTGACTGGCCCAGCCCTGACCTAAACCCAACTGAGCATCTCTGTAGAGACCTGAAAATGGCTGTCCATCAACGTTCACCATCCAACCTGACGGAACTGGAGAGGATCTGTAAGGAAGAATGGCAGAGGATCCCCAAATCCAGGGGTGAAAAACTTGATGCATCATTCCCAGACTCATGGCTGTACTATCTCAAAAGGTGCTTCTACTCAATACTAAGCAAAGGGTCTGAATACTTATGACCATGTGATATTTCAGTTTTAAAAAAACAAAATTGCAAAAATGTCTACATTTGTTTTTTCAGTAAAGATGGGGTGAGAAAAAAATGAACTTTTTTTGAATTTACCAAATGGCTGCAATGAAACAAAGTGAAAAATTTAAAGGGGTCTGAATACTTTCCGTACCCACTGTATGTGTAAGTGGGTTAAGAGCTGGCTCAGGGAAAGGAAACAAAGGGTGGTTATTAATGGAGCACACTCGGACTGGGTCCGCGGTTAGCAGTGGGGTACTGCAGGGGTCGGGTGTTGGGCCCGCTTTTTAACATTTATTAATGACCTTGTAGGGGGCATAGAGAGTAGAATTTCTATATTTGCAGAAAACACTAAACTCTGCAGGGTAATCAATTCAGAGGAGGACAATTTTATGTTACAGGAGGATTCATGTAAACTAGAAGCTTGGGCTGATAAATGGCAAATGTATATGTGCTTAATTTTACTGGGCAAAACTGTCACTGAAAAAGACCTGGGTGCAGTGGCGGATTAAGTGGACTATGGGCCCGGGGCTGTTCATAAAACCTGGGCCCCTGTACCCCCCTTCCCACCTGAGCGCTGCGGTCCCCGTGCGGGAATTGACAGCCGTACGGACCGCAGCACTTGGATTGCTGCGGGTCCATACGGAAAACCCGCCACCATTCCACCACGTGTGGACATGGCCTAAAAAGACGTTGCACATAAGCTGTAGGCCTACGGCCAATACGCACAAAATCACGCTCCATCACCCCATCATTGCCTGCTCCATCACCCCATCACTGCCTGCTCCATCACCCCCATCATTGCCTGCTCCATCACCCCCATCATTGCCTGCTCCATCACCCCATCACTGCCTGCTCCATCACCCCCATCATTGCCTGCTCCATCACCCCATCATTGTCTGCTCCATCACCCCCATCATTGCCTGCTCCATCACCCCATCACTCCCATCATTGTCTGCTCCATCACTCCCATAATTGTCTGCTCCATCACCCCATCATTGTCTGCTCCATCACCCCCATCATTGCCTGCTCCATCACCCCATCACTCCCATCATTGTCTGCTCCATCACTCCCATAATTGTCTGCTCCATCACCCCATCATTGCCTGCTCCATCACCCCCATCATTGCCTGCTCCATCACCCCATCACTCCCATCATTGTCTGCTCCATCACTCCCATAATTGTCTGCTCCATCACCCCATCATTGCCTGCTCCATCACCCCCATCATTGCCTGCTCCATCACCCCCATCACTCCCCTCATTGCCTGCTCCATCACCGCCTGCTCCATCACCCCATCACTGCCTGCTCCATCACCCCATCATTGTCTGCTCCTTCACCCCATCACTGCCTTCTAGACCATCACTCCCACATTGCCTGCTCCATCATACACACAGACATACACACAGACATACATACATACACACAAGACACCACCTCTCTCCTCTCACCTGTCCGCAGCATCGCCCGAGCTTCCTCCCTCACACAGCAGCGGCCGCTGAATGATGACGTCATTCAGCGGCGCTCCTCTGTGTGAAACAGGAAGCGCGGCCTCCGGGCAGGAAGCAGGACGGACCCTTGCCGCTCCGCTCCTGCTATTCACTCTTGCAGGCAGCGGAGCTGCCGTGATCGCATCGCTCCCTGCCCGCCGCTGCACTGCACTGCAGGGTGGAATTGCTGCCGCGCCGCCCCCACACACATGCCGCCTGGGGCGGACCGCCCACCCCACCACGCTACGCCAGTGCCCTGGGCCCCCAAAAAACCTTGGGCCCGGGGCGACCGCCCCATCCGCCCCTATTAAGATCCGTCATTGCCTGGGTGTATGGGTGGACGACAAACTCACATTTAGCGGCCAGTGTCAGGCAGCTGCTGCAAAGGCAAATAAAATGGGATGCATTAAAAGAGGCATAGATGCTCAGGAGGAGAACATAATTTTACCTCTATATAAGTCACTAGAGCGACCACTCTTAGAATACTGTGTACAGTTCTGGTCTCCGATATATAAGAAAGACATAGCTGAACTGGAGCAGGTGCAGAGAAGAGCGACCAAGGTTATTAGGGAACTAGGGGGTCTGCAATACCAAGATAGGTTATTACACTTGGGGTTATTTAGTTTGGAAAAACAAAGGCTTATTGGTGATCTTATTACAATGTATAAATACTGTACAGGGTGGGCCATCTATATGGATCCACCTAAATAAAATGGGAATGATTGATGATATCATCTTCCTGTTTGTGGCACTTTAGTGTATGGGAGGGAGGAAACTTTTCAAGATGGGTGGTGAACATGGTGACCATTTTGAAATCTGTACTTTTGGATCCAACTTTCTCCTTCGTCTCATTGGGGGACACAGAGACTGTGGGTGTGTGCTTCTGCCGTCTGGAGGCCGACACTAAGTGTACAAAAAAAGAGTTAGCTCCTCCTCCGCCGCATACACCCTCGCCCCTAGGCCGGGCGTAACTCAGTTTTTGCTTAGTGTCTGATGGAGGCACACGCAGTCTGGAGTTCCAGACTAGATTTTTTTTTTTTTTTTTCCTCCCTTTTTTCTATGAAGATAAGATAGGGGCGACGGATCCTATAGAGAGGATCCGATCTCCCCAAATCACCAACGGGCGACCACGTGTGAGTAACCCTCCACGTGTCCTCTCCCGCACCGAGGGACACATCTGGGACTTTTTTCCAGACATCTATTTTTTAACGAAAGAGGGGCAACGCGTCCTGATTAGAGGACTCGGTTTCCCCACAACTTCATCAGGAGCACGTGTGAGCAGAACCAGGGGTCAGCCTCCGCGTTGCTACTCTCCTACAACAGCAGTGTATGGAGCACCCGTCCACCCCTTGGTAGTGAGTCCAGGGGGTTGAATCGGAGGCGCAGGTGAGAGCGTACAGGGGGAAGAGGCCGCGAGTAAGACCGACAGAGCCCCCCCCCGCGCGCCTGCACGGCGGATGGCCCTGCTCACCTGTTTAGTATATGGGGGATCCGCTCCTGGAGCGCACCGCAAGTTGGCGCTGGTGGGTAGCGGTAGCCAGGGCGTTGCACCCGGGCTCCGCACGCCGCGTGTATCGCGGCCGGAAGCCCGCCGGCGGCCGCGGCCCCACTGCAGGAGGGCGCGAGTATCGCGCGAGGCCGCGCGCCGACTTCCGGTGGTAGCCGGAAGTCCCGCCCGCTGACTTCCGGTGGTAGCCGGAAGTCCCGCCCGCTGACGCGGCGGTGACAGCGGCGATGGTGGAGACGCGCGATATAGGGCAGGAGGTCAGAGGCGCAGATCCCGGAGAGACTTCCGCCCTAACACATCGCATCCACGCAAGGAGCCGGTGGGTGAGTGTAACTCCGTTTGGAGAACCACGCTGCTTGTCAGGGAAGAGGTTACCCTCCTCCTCCTTCTACTCTGCCTTCAGCCTGTGCAAGTATGTCTGCAAAAGGAAAAGCTCACTCTTTCCTTTACGCGGTTTGCGTGTCCTGTGGGGTCAGGCTGCCAAAGGCACAGGCGGGTAAATATTGTGAAGCCTGTGAGTCGGAGCGCGCCCAGGAGCCCCCCACTGTTTCTGAACCAAGGGGTCAGGACCCCCCGGAATGGGCGGTGTCCTTATCGCAGTCTATGCTGTCCCTTACAAGGGCAATTGAATCCCTTCAGGGCCCGGGCGGGAGCAGGGAGTGGGGTCTGCCAGCGGAAGAGAGCTCGTCCTCGTCTCAGGACCCTCCAACCATTAGAGGTCGCTCCAGTACCAGGCAAGCTCATATCAAGAGGGTTCGTTCCCCGTCGGCCGGACCCTCCGGGGCTTCGGCGGCGGGTATTAGGGCATCCCGTTCCCCGTCACTGAGCTCTGGGAGCGATCAGGATGAAGGAGAGGAGGAAGGAGCCTGGAATCTAGAAAGTCTGGGGTTCCAGGATTCGGTGGACAGTCTCATTGAGGCAGTCAACCAGACATTAGAGATCGAGGACGATGTGCCCACAGCCTCAGGTCACAAGGTCTCTTTTAAGAAATCCAGGCGACCACATAGAAGATTTGCCACGCATCCGGAGTTTGAGGAGCTAGTCCAGAAACATAGAGATCACCCGGATAAGCGCTTTGCAATGCAAAAAGCGCTACAGGCAAAGTATCCGTTTCCTCCTGAGCTCCATAAGGCTTGGGTAGAGTCGCCAGTAGTGGACCCTCCCGTGTCACGTTTAGCATCTAGGTCGCTATTGTCAATACCCAGTGTTTCCTCTATTAAGGACCCAACTGATCGCCTCATGGACGGGCTTGCCCGCTCGGTATATGAGGCAGCAGGGTCGGCTCTGGCCCCCTCCTTTGCGGCGACTTGGGTGGCTAAAGCCATGGTTTCGTGGGGGGAAGCTCTGTATAAGGCCCTCCAGGACAGGGATCTGCCCGCGGAGGTCTTAGAGGTGGCAAATCAGATGTCAGGGGCAAGTGATTATCTTGTCAGCGCCTCACTGGACGCGGCCGAGTGTTCGGCGGTGGCAGCGGCGAATGCGATCGCCATTAGGCGTGCATTATGGCTGAGGCTGTGGAAAGCGGATTCTATCTCTAAAAAATCCTTGACCTCATTGCCTTTTCAGGGCAATCGATTGTTCGGTGAGAAGCTGGATAGGCTTATCTCAGAAGCCACAGGGGGGAAGAGTAGTTTCCTTCCGCAGCAGAGAAGTTGCCCGGCATTCAGGCAAACGCAAAGGCGTTTTCGACCCTTTCGTAGCCCCTGGGGGGGGACTCCGGCCAGGACATACTCCTCCGCAAACGATGGCCAGAGTAGGGAAAAACAAGTCTCTTACAGGGCCAATCCGCTGGGTAGAGGCCGAGGCCATTTACCCAGAGCGAAGGGGGCCAAGCCCCAAAAGCCTCCAGCTAAATGACTGGAGGCGCTCCGTACCTACGGACGACAGGGTGGGCGGACGCCTACTAAGGTTCAGCCACGTTTGGGTCGCAGTGACACGCGACACTTGGGTGGCAGAACTTGTATCGTCCGGGTACAAGATAGAGTTTGTCGGACGGCCACCACAGCGATTCTTCCGTTCGCGACTTTCCAAGACAGATTCGCAGGCGGAGAGTTTGTTACAGGCTGTAACGACGCTAGAGCACAAAGGGGTTATCGCCCCAGTGCCGCAGGGCGAAGAGTCGCAGGGGTTTTACTCCAATCTTTTTTCGGTCCCCAAAAAGGACGGGACTGTGAGGCCGGTTCTGGATCTAAAGATCCTAAACAGATTCATCAGGGTCAGGCGATTCCGGATGGAATCCCTCCGCTCGGTCATTGCAGCCATGGATCCAGGGGAATTCCTGGCCTCAATCGATGTGCAGGATGCATATCTGCATATTCCGATATTCCCCCCACACCAGAGGTTCCTGCGATTTGCGATCGGAGGACGTCACTTCCAATTCGTGGCTCTGCCCTTTGGTCTGGCCACTGCCCCCAGAGTCTTTACAAAGATAATGGCGGTGGTTATGGCCATCCTGCATGCACGGGGCATAACGGTGTTACCTTACCTGGACGACCTTTTGGTAAAGGGGCCGTCGTTTCAGGAGTGCCAGGACAATGTCAATATTACTCTGGATACCCTGGCCCGTCTGGGCTGGCTGATCAATTGGAGCAAGTCGTCCTTGATTCCAGCCCAAAAAATCGTGTTCCTGGGCATGATTTTCGACACCTCCCGGGGGCTGGTGATCCTCCCTCAGGACAAGGCGCAAAAAATCAAGCAAGGGATACGGAACCTTCTACAGCCGGGCTCCAGATCCATCCGGTATGGCATGAGTGTGTTGGGCAGAATGGTGGCGGCGATAGAAGCAATCCCGTTTGCCCAGTTCCATCTCCGTCCGCTTCAGCATGCGCTCTTGACAGCATGGGACCGGAGGCTGCTGTCTCTCAGTCATCGGTGCAAATTGTCTCCGCTAGTACGGGGTTCACTCCGGTGGTGGACTCGCGACTCGTCTCTGGTCCAGGGGAAGCCCTTTCCCCCGGAACAATGGTTGGTGGTGACGACCGATGCAAGCCTGCAGGGTTGGGGAGCAGTTTTCCAGAGTCACATAGCCCAGGGGCGATGGTCGGTTCAGGAGGTAATTCTCCCGATCAACATTCTGGAGATACGGGCAATACGATTGGCCCTACGACATTTCCAGTGTTTCCTGAGACACCGGCCGGTGCGCATCCAGACGGACAATGCTACAGCAGTAGCATATGTCAACCATCAAGGGGGCACGCGCAGCCAGGCAGCCATGCGCGAGGTCGGACTGGTACTACGTTGGGCGGAGAAGAACCGCGTGGTAATTTCAGCGGTGCACATTCCAGGAGTCGAAAACTGGGCGGCAGATTTTCTCAGCCGACAGGGGGTTGCGGCAGGGGAATGGTCCCTGCACCCCGAGATCTTTCAGCAGATCTGCCAACGGTGGGGGACACCAGACGTGGACCTTATGGCATCCAGAGAGAATGCCAAGGTACTAAGGTTTGTCGCTCGATCCCTCGATCCGCAGGCAATCGCAGCAGACGCACTGGTGCTCCCGTGGAGCCAGTTTCGTCTCCCGTACTTGTTCCCCCCGCTGCCGCTGCTTCCAAGAGTTATCAGGAAAATAAGGAGAGAGAAGGTTCCAGCAATTCTGCTGGCCCCAGACTGGCCCCGGCGGGCCTGGTACGCAGATCTGGTCCAACTAGTGGTGGACGTACCCTGGCGTCTTCCAGATCGGCCGGACTTACTGTCCCAAGGGCCGATCTGCCATCCGAACTTAGGGGCCCTGTGTTTGACGGCGTGGCCATTGAATCTTGGCTGTTAACACAGGCAGGATTCAGACGCGATGTGGCGGCCACGATGGTGAGTGCCCGAAAGCCTTCCTCGGCGAGGGTGTATCATCGGACTTGGGAAGTATTCTTCCGTTGGTGTAGGGATCGTGAAGTGGCTCCTCTGGTTTTTTCGATCCCCAACGTACTGGCTTTTCTACAGGCAGGGCTGGACGCAGGGTTGGCCCCGAGTTCCCTCAGAACGCAAATCTCGGCCCTGTCGGTACTTTTCCAACGAAAAGTCGCTTCCGTCTGGCAGGTTAGGACGTTTATGCAGGGGGTCGCACATTTAGTACCCCCCTATAAGGCGCCGACGGAATCATGGGACCTGAATTTGGTGCTCAGAGCCCTTCAGGAGGCCCCTTTCGAACCATTGCAAGAGGTCTCCTTACCTTACCTGTCCAGAAAGGTCGTTTTTCTAGTAGCCATAACGTCTATTAGGCGGGTTTCGGAATTGGCGGCCTTATCTTGTAAACCACCGTTCCTAACCTTTTATAAGGATAAGGTAGTTTTAAGGCCAGCTCCCCCCTTCTTGCCGAAGGTTGTGTCTGCATTTCATATCAACGAAGACATCGTCTTACCCTCGTTTTGCCCGGCACCGGTGCACAGGGTAGAGAAGGTTTTGCACACTCTGGATCTGGTAAGAGCTCTTAGGAGGTATGTGGCGAGGACGGCGCCATTCCGCCAGACAGACTCTCTATTCGTGGTTCCAGAGGGACGGCGGAAGGGGCTCGCTGCGTCCAGAGCGACTTTGGCCAGATGGGTTCGCCTGACGGTCCAAGAAGCTTATCAAATCAGTGGCACGCCAGTTCCGGCAGGGATCAAGGCTCACTCGGCACGGGCAGTGGGTGCCTCATGGGCACTACGACACCAGGCTTCAGCGGAGCAGGTATGCAAAGCAGCTACCTGGTCCAGTTTACATACGTTTGTCAAGCATTATAACGTACATACCCAGGCATCCTCGGATGCAAGCCTGGGAAGAAAGATTCTCCAGGCAGCAGTTGCGCACCTCTAATCAGGGGCGCAAATTAGCATGGATTGGGTGAGTTAAGATCCCGCCCAGAGGACTGCTTTAGGACGTCCCACAGTCTCTGTGTCCCCCAATGAGACGAAGGAGAAACATGGATTTTTGTGAGTACTCACCGTAAAATCCTTTTCTCCGAGACGCTCATTGGGGGACACAGCACCCACCCTATCAGCCAGTTGGCTTTTACTTATTTTGAGTTTTACAAATCCTTGTACAAGGTTTAGGGTGGCCCCTTTTTCAGACATATAGTTTCTTGCCTGAGTTTAAGGCGCGTTCTCCTACTGCTTATGCACTAAACTGAGTTACGCCCGGCCTAGGGGCGAGGGTGTATGCGGCGGAGGAGGAGCTAACTCTTTTTTTGTACACTTAGTGTCGGCCTCCAGACGGCAGAAGCACACACCCACAGTCTCTGTGTCCCCCAATGAGCGTCTCGGAGAAAAGGATTTTACGGTGAGTACTCACAAAAATCCATGTTTATTTTTTCCAATGGGAAGAGGGTCATGTGACACATGAAACTTATAGAGAATTTCACAAGAAAAACAATGGTGTGCTTGGTTTTAACGTATCTTTATTCTTTCATGAATTATTTACAAGTTTATGGCCACTTATAAAATGTGTTCAAAGTGCTGCCCATTGTGTTGGATTGTCAATGCAACCCTCTTCTCCCACTCTTGACTCATTGATAGCAACACCGCAGAAGAAATGCTAGCACAGGCTTCCAGTATCCGTTGTTTCAGATGCTGCACATCTCGTATCTTCACAGCATAGACAATTGCCTTCAGATGAGCCCAAAGATAAAAGTCTAAGGGGGTCAGATCGGGAGACCTTGGTGGCCATTCACCTTGCCCACGATGACCAATCCACTTTATCACCAACCATTCCCATTTTATTTACGTGTATCCATATGGATGGCCAACCCTGTATATGCGGGGACAATACAGAGACCTTTCTAATGATCTTTTTACTCTTAGACCTGTGACGGGGACAAGGGGGCATCCTCTACGTCTGGAGGAAAGAAGGTTTAAGCATAATCACAGACGTGGATTCTTTACTGTAAAGGCCCCGTCTCACTAAGCGATCTCGGTAGCGAGATCGCTGCTGAGTCACAACTTTTGTGACGTAACAGCGATCTCACCAGCGAGATCGCTGTGTGTGACAGCAATCAGCGAGCAGCCCCCCTGCCGGTATCGCTGATCGCTGCAAGAAATCTCTGGACATTTCTTTGTTCGCTAGTCTCCCGCTGACCAGCACGCATCGCTGTGTGTGACAGGCGGGAGACCAGCGATCAGGTGTAAAAAATAAAAAAAATATAGTTATTCTCACCTTCCGACGTCCCGTTCAGCCATCCTGCCTCTCTCCACGCTCCGGTCCCAGTGATCCTTTGCACAAATGACCGCGAGACTTTCTTATTCCTCGAGACCGTGACATCTCGCAGTCATTCGTGCAAAGTATCACCGGGACCGGAGCGTGGAGAGAGGCAGGATGGCTGAACGCGACGTCAGAAGGTGAGAATAACTATATTTTTTATTTTGATTCTATTTTTTTCAGCGATGGCCAGCGATGCCGGGCGCTCGGCATCGCTGTGCTGATCGCTGGTGAAGCTGTCTGTGTGATAGCTCACCAGCGATCACATAGCGACTAACTAGCGATCCTGACACCTTGATATCGGTGTCGGGATCGCTGGTATGTCGCTTAGTGTGACGGGGCCTTAAGAGCAGTGAGACTATGGAACTCTCTGCCATATGATGTTGTAATGAGTGATTCCCTACTAAAATTTAAGAGCACGGATGCCTTTCTTGAAAAGTATAATATTACAGGGTATATACACTAGTTTCCTTAATATTGCGTTCATCCAGGGAGCTAGTCTGATTTCCGTATGTGGAGTTGGGAAGGAATTTTTTTCCCCAATGTGGAGCTTAGTGTTTGCCACATGGGTTTTTTTTTGCCTTCCTCTGGATCAACATCTTAGGATATGGGTTGAACTAGATGAACTTAGTCTTTCTTCCACCTTAAAAACTATGTTACCAATTATTCATTAACTCAAATTCCTGTTCATTCTAGTAGTGCAAGTCCAGGGAGGTGGCTGCTGTGCGAGTCCGGGGGGGTGGCCGTGCAAGTCTAGGGGGCGGTAGTGAGAGCCCAGGGGGTGGCGGCCGTGCGAGTCTAGGGGAGTGGCTGTGTGAGTCCAGAGGGCAGTCTTATCAATGAGGGAACGCCTTCATTATATAAGTGTACACATGGAGATAGCTGTCGATCAGTGACTATAACCACCCATTGGACTCCTGAGGCTATGTGCACACCCTGCGGATCCACAGCGTTTCTGGCCCTCTGGGTCCGCAGCAGTTTCTGCTGTGCTGTACAGTACCATTGTTTTCAAAGGTCAAACCAAAAACGCTGTGCACATGCGGATTTTTCCGCAGGTTACAATCCGCAGTATGTCAATTCTTTGTGCGGAATCCGCTGCTGTTTCACACCTTATCCATTGTGAGGTGTGAGACTGCAGGGCTAATCCGCAGGTAAACCGCAGGACTTTTGACCTGCGGATTTTTTCAAATCCGCGGGGACAGATCCGCAGCTCTCCAAACTACGTGTGCACATAGCCTAAGCATGGATAGGCACAAATTAATACATCCACCCCCAACAAAAACAACCATTATCCATTCATTTAGCCTCTGCTGCTCTATACCATTAAGATCACAAATCAGCCTGCAGGCTCGATGTGAGAGGTTGTCTTTAAACATGGCCCTTTTACTCATCCTTCATTTTCTTGCAGGAATCTTGATTCTTTAGATCTAATCTCTTTATTTTAGAACCTTCTTCCTCACTGACGTTAATAGGATTTGAACATGCGTAACAAACAAATTCATTGCAAAACGGGTGGGGGGGATGCCATATAAATCCCCTTTATGATGGCATGAGTCTTGAACAATACGTTTGGGTGTACTAAAATTGGCAGGATTCCTGGAGAAGCAGTTAAATCTTTTAAAGTTGGAACTGTTCCTGCTCATTTTGGGGGGGTATTAATTTTTAACCCCTTCCCAACAGTGCCCATTTTCCACTTTCCATTCTTTCCTCCTCATTCTGCCAAAAGCCATGAGGGCCTGCTTTTTTTCCCCCGAATAAGTTGTAGTTTTTCAGAACCCCATTCACTTTGCCATATAATATACTAAGAAATGGGGAACACAAATAAAATAGTGAAGAAAATCTATATATTTTTTTTTTTTTTTGCAGGCCCCCCGACTTTCATGGTAACCCATCTGCTCCCCACAATCGTGTCATGGGGGGGGGAAGCTATGATGGGTGAAAACACGTGACCAGGATCTAACTGCATAAATGCCGCTGTCGGCGATCGCCAGTAGCAATCAGAGCTTAGAGACAGGCGTACAAAACATCCAACATCTGTACATGTGCAGTAGAGGACAGGAAGGATTTAAAGGGGTTCTCCGTTCATAATACATTGATGGACCTACCCATAGGATAGGTCATCATTATGAGATCGACGGGGGTTCAACGCCTGGCACTCCCAAGACAATCAGCTACATTTTACTTGCTGAAATGTTTACCCCTTGGCTTCATACATCATACACTTATATCACATGTCCGCACACAGTCTATAAGGCAGCTTCAGGAGCTGAGACCGCTGCACAGACCGCAAGTGCCGACCGTATCATGCAGCTGACACAAGCCTACCGCTATCTCTCCTATTATTGCAGCTTAACTCCTTAAATGCCAACATCTAAGGCGTTAGATGAGGCAACAAGGGGCCTATACTCTTGAGAAAGAACAATACACTGCAATACACAAGTAGGGCTGTGCACTGTGCCAGCAATCAGTGCAGGTTTCAAGTTTTAAAACACAAATATATCCAAATATAAATGTTCAAATCCTTTCTGTAAAAAAAAAAAAGAAAAGGCAAGAAATAAGCAGTCGTGTCTCGTCAGGAGTGCATTTCAGCACTTATACTCAAAGTCATTTTGTTTGAAATCTCCCCAAATATTCCAAATATGAACTGAATGGATTACATGGTGTTTGAGATTTGCAAAACACTTCCTTTTTCCCCAGTATTTAACCTACTGGTTACCGCTCCCATTCACACCCATAGATATCCTAGTAGCCTCCATTACTAACCTCATGAAGGCGGAAGAACTCAGAGTTTTGGAGGGCGGCCTGCATGTTCTCCAACCGGTCCAAGTAAGCAGCCTGAAATAAAGATCAAGTAAATCCCATGTTACAACACAAGGTGACACTGCTGCACGGCCACAACATCCAAGTCTGCTATTCTCGCCCGCTCCCACTTCTACTCTCCGGTTGGCTTTAGATACCGATAATGATGCTTTATTGCTTTGCTGATGTACATACTTTATACCAGTGTCATTTCTCTAGAAGGTGGACGACAGAGGACGATTGCGCTGGGGTTTGCCAGAAGTGACGCCTCCATTATGGTGCACACCTTCTGGAGACAAGGCTGGTTACATTCCCTATGCACTCTAGTATGAAGAGATGTCTATCAGGTCTCTACGCGTACAAGAAAGACATGAAGGGCTGCAGGCACAATACTACAATGACCCATAAGTTTCGGCCGACAATGGAGGCAGCGGGAGGTCCACAGGGGAGAACAAGCTCCACAGTGACGCTGCCAAAAAGCCACGACTGCTTACACTTCTGACAAGCAGCAAGGTCTGCAGAACAGGAAAAGTGTGATGCATGTGAAAGCCCGGGGATCCCTCAGGACGTAATGAATAGTAGCAGCAGAGAAGTCGTCGGCTCATACCAGGATGTCTTTCCGTCCCTTGGTGAAAAGAATAAATGTTTCCATTATCTTATCTTTGCTCTTCATTTTTTTGAAGTTTTTCTTAACGGGCCCAGCTTCAACCTAGAAGAAGAAATGGCATGGCGCTTTAGGGGGATGATGAGATTACAAAAAAAATAGTATATTTTCTACAAAAGCATCTCCTTATTCAAGTATGGAATCCATCAGACCAATGTATCAAAAGACAAGATAGGTGCTGATAGCAGACAAAGAGAACACTGACCAATGCAAGTCAATGTGGCTCAGTGGTTAACATTGTAGCCTTGCAGCACTGGGGTCCTGGGTCCCACCAGGAACCCAAGAATCCCACCAGGGACAACATCTGCAAGGAGTCTGTACTCCCCGTGTTTGCGTGGGTTTCCTCCAATTTATTCCCACACTCCAAAAACTGATAGGGAATCTAGATTGTGAACCCCAAAGGGGACAGTGCTCATAATGTCTGTAAAGTGCTGTGGAATATGATGGCATCATATAAGTAAACATAATGAATAATGTGGTAGTTCACAAATGTTTTTACACAAACCAATGGTTTGAGTGTAAAAAAAAAAAAAAAAAAATCAGTAGCGCTCATGTGAACTGTATTTCAGATCAGACTCGTCCATTATAATTCAATTGATGCACAAGAACAGATCTAATGAAGATTAACATCCGTAATTCCTACGTTTTTAATAGCTCCATTACAATTACCATATAAAATAGAGTATAAGCCGACCCGAATATAAACTGACGCACCAAATTTTACCATAAAAAACTGAAAACTTATTGACTCAAGGATAAGCCTAGTATGCATGGCCCCCTCATCCCTATCCTGGTCTGCACGGCCCCCTCATCCCCATCCTGGTCTGCACGGCCCCCGCATCCCCATCCTGGTCTGCACGGCCCCCGCATCCCCATCCTGGTCTGCACGGCCCCCGCATCCCCATGCTGGTCTGCACGGCCCCCTCATCCCCATGCTGGTCTGCACGGCCCCCTCATCCCCATGCTGGTCTGCACGGCCCCCTCATCCCCATCCTGGTCTGCATGGCCCCCTCATCAGAAAAACATTTAAAAAACATAAACCAACCTACTTACCTTCCCTGTGCTTGTTCCACGCCAGGAGTTGATTCATGCTTGTGCGTAGCAGTGATGGCATGTGCTACTTACAAGCCAAGAATGGCTGCCAGAATACTCACTGCTTTCCACGCCGGGACTGTAGGGCACAGTAACCTCAGCCACTGGCTTGCTGCAGCGGCCAAGCAATCACGTATGCCCACTACTAAAGGGAATGAATATTCACTGTTCTCCACTCCCATAGGCATGGAGAGCGGTGAATATTAATTTCTCTTTTGCAGCAGGCACAGGTGTTTGTCGCAGCAGCCAGCTCCTCCTGTGACCCGCTACTCCGTCGCTGCCCTGCTGTCTTATAATCCGAAAAATACTGTATGTGGGACCCTCGAGTATGAGCTGAGAGGGGCTTTTTCAGCATAAAATATGTGCTCAAAAACTCTGCTTATACACAAGTAAAAAGAAAGGAAACTGGATGTGACCTTTATTAATTGTGAAATTGTTCATGTAAAAAATAAAAAGACACGGATTATATATGGCTGACAATGTAAAAGGAAAATCATCTTTTTTTTCTGGATGTAAAATGGACAATTTTGCATACACTTGTCCCAATCTGGCCTAAATGTGACTGTACTGCAATACCAGACACAGCTCAATGAAAAAAGTGTCTCTGTTTCACATTAAAAAAAAAACTATTTTTTTTTTCTTTTTTTCTACTCTTGTACAATCCCCATGACACTGGCTGGAAACTTCAGTGAAGTTTTGTTCATGCAGTACCTTACAGAAAACTTTCTTCATACCTGTGTTATATTCATAAGTATTATTGTGCAAGAATGACACAGCAAGAAATGGCATTGTTGTTTTTTTGAGTGAGATAGAAAGTACTGTCATCTGGAAGGTCAAGAGCCATTAGGGTTTCTATTGTTTTCTTCTACACCGTGGTATTCTTATTCTTCTTCTGTGGGTTGCGCAGGTTCCCGGAAGCCATCGTGTATTATAATGTAACCATGACTCACCGTGACACCCTCGATGCGGAATCCCAGCAGTGCCGTGGAGCTCACGCTCTCCCTCCACTGCATGTACCGAGGCTTTGTGACAGCTTGCTGCTTATGTTCTTCTGGTGTGGGAGCTTCAGGGTCCAACGCCACCATTTTATTATACATGTCTTTCCGCGGTGTTGGTTTCAAAAGGGCCTTGGCCAACTCCTCTTCTAGGTATGTCCTGAAACAAGTCCGAAAGAGACATTAACATCAGTTATAGCCAAGACTTTAAAGGGAGTCTGTCAGCAGAAAATAACTGTTCAAACCAAGCATGTTTGGCGTTAATGATGGACAGTCTGGCTCTTTGCCAGTAAAATCAATATAGTCCGATGAGGTTGAAAATCAGCCCACCTACAGCCAACCATTAACAGAACATTTCTTAGGGTGGCATTCAATTTCGTTGGCATCTGAACACAGTCATTTTTACCCCTAGTGAAAGCCATTCAGAGACTACAAGTAGCTGTCATTGGGTTGCGGCTCCCCTTGTTCAAAAGAGAGGGAATGACCCATCGCTGTTTGGTGTCGCTGAGCAGTTCAGTGCACCATCCCACCTACTTGGTTCCCCATCTATCTCTATCCTTGATTGACAGTCAGTACAAGGTGGTGATGCACTGAACTGCTCAGTCATGTCAAATGTGCATGGAGCTCCAGTGCTTGGTTTGAACAGTCATTTTCTGCTGATGGACTCCCTTTAACTGTTCCCACCAATACAACAGTCAGGAAGGGAAAGAAATATTACTTATAGAGACTGGATTGGCTTTAGTGGGCAGAAAGTTAGGTAACCAACTATGGTGGAGATGACATGATCCCTAGAAGAAAGCTGAGAGTATGTGTGGCGCTGGTCGCTACTCATGGATAAGCCGTGAGACTGGGTATTCAATAAGTCTGAGGTCAAAATCCAAGAGAGTATGTCACAGACAGAGGTGTGAGACGGACGCATAGTCAGCAAACATCCGAGATCAATATTCCGAGAACATGGCAGATCACGGCAACAGGGCAAGGCAAATGGATGTTCAAGACAAATTAATGGTCAAGCAGCAAAGACCAGAATATCAGACAAGGAAATCAGATAAACATATTTTTTGATCGTTGTATGGTGGCACTATATGAGCTGTTCATTCTGGTATGATTTTAACACTATGATGGTATTATGTGGACACTGTGTAGGAGTATTATTTAGGTATGTATCTTACAAGCAAAATCTATCTACAAGTACAACATTTCCTAGTCATTCATATTCTATAGAATGACCATGCGTACAGTGGAGAAAAAAAAAAGTCAAGATGAATAATAATAAAAAAAAATTCTACCTAATTCCAATCTTGCAGTCCATGATGCTGGGTCCCTCAAGGCCCATGAGCAAGTCTTCCATCTTGATATAAGTCTGCTCATCTCTCTCCACCAGTCCATAGTATGTGGGAACATACGGTCGCAGCACATCTTCCATTAGGGCCACAAGGCATGCATTTTCTACAGGACTGAACTTCTTAAGGATGTGACCTCTCTCGCTTGCTTTGAAATTACCTGGGAGAATGAAAACGAGAAATTCTGAGATAAACTAGTTAAATTTAATGAGGCCTCCCCTTGTAGAGGCTCATTCAGACGTCAGTTTTTTATGTAAGGCCGGTTTCACACGTCAGTGGCTCCGGTACGTGTAGTGACAGTTTTCTCACGTTCCGGAGGCACTGACACACGTAGACACATTAAAATTAATGCTGCCAATTCCTTTGCAACTCCCTTGAGCTCCTGTAAAAAAAAAAAAAAAAAAAAAAAAGGTGAAAATAATAAAGCAACAATATACATTACCTGTCCGGCGCTCAGTCACGTCCCACGGCGTAAATCCATCTCGGGGGGGGGTTGATATGTTTACAGGTGGAGAACTGCTAATATAGCCACTCCCGACTTTAAACGACTGGGGAATGAATGGGAGTATGTGTTTTTAGGGGGTCGATAGTGTCACGTACCCGCTTCTCAGCACGTGACTTGGGGTTGCTCCTGCAAGGGTTAATCTATCTCCTCTCACTCAGTCCAGCATTCAACCTCTGTTCTATGCTGCAGTGGGAGCATAAATCACACCCCGACACAGGCCACACACCCCGCTTCATACACGCTGCTGCCACCACTCACCGAACACGTGCGATGAGTTCCGGAAATGCTACTACTACTGTCCGCCAATCACCAGGATCACACACTCTAAGGCTATGGATTCTTTAGAGCATACGAGGTTCAAACTTTAATTAAAGTTTTAAGCTTTAATAGAAAAGGTTCTGTGCCTACATTAAAAAGATCTAAAAAATATGGAAATAAAAAGTGACATACAAATATACAAAAATAGTGGTAAAATAAAAAAATGAGAAACTTACAGACATGTTTAAACTTTGAAGTCTGTCATTCTGCTCCCTGAGGGAGGGATGAATATGGAATGGTTCACACCAGCTTGGCTGCCTCCCTCAGTCTGTGAACATCTTTTGTGTAAAGGCCTAATTTATAGATTTAACCTGGAGATCAGATTTCTAGACCAGCCGCTCATGTTAATAATCTACTTGCTGGTTTGTGACTGGATCATGGCGACTCTACCAATGAATACTATGAGAAAGAAAAGTTATACAGTGTTCAGAGAAAAAAATAATGTAAATAGATTGTGTCAGGCTGCAAATTGGCATCTCTCCATCAAAGATACTAGCAGGTGCGAAATGTTTCCAATTCTGTGTGAAGGCCCCCTGGGGGGTCAGGGACCAGGAAAACTGTCTTTTCAGGATAACATAGGTTGTGACCTTTGTGGAAAGCTGCAGCCTAGAATAGATGTTAATTACTGCTGGTCATATATCCATACAAATACATATTTCACTACAAATAGTATTCTCCAGGGCTCCGTTATGGATACAGTACTGGTCTTGAACATGCTAATAGCAGCTAGAATAACACTATTTCAGGTCTAGAGGTCAACGAATTCCTCCCAGACTGAAGAATTGGACGGATAAATTTCGTCAGAACTATTTGAGAAACAGGTGAAGATTCCGAGTAATAAGATTAGAAAGTTTACAGGAATTTGGGGGAACTGTGACCATATAATTAAGATAGTGAGCAAATTTAGTTTTCTTTTTGATGATCCTTTTTTTTTTTACTTCCCATCTGCCTGGTGTTGCAGTAGTGAAGTTGGTTAGTGGGTGCATTGGAATAGATGGGATTTATTGCATGGCATATTGACATATTACATGGGTTACGACCATCAATGGTGGATCCTGAGGAGTGGACGCAGGTTCCGTAGAACAAAGTGGGGAACATGGCAGAGAAATTGTAGCAGATAAGAAATGGTCGTCCCATTACCTATCCCACCCTATATATGACATGAACTACATATGACATGAACTACAGCTGTGCTTAAAGAGAACCTGACATGTAAAAGATGGTACCTGACCTGCAGCCAGGATGTTATAGAGCAAGAGGGGCTCATCAGATAGACTGTTTTGGGGGGGAAAGTTGAACTAACTTTGCAGTTTACTCATTAATCCCTGGTGTTTGTATACATAGGAGTCCTGTAGGCGGTGCTAGTCAGTGATTGACAGTCTTCCCTGTACAATGCAGCTGTCAATCACAAGTAGGACCGCCCACTGGACTCATACAAACACCAGGGATTTCAATGCATAAAATACAACTTATACTAAATCTTTTCCAACAAACCCATACATCATTCTGCTCAGCTTCTTCTCTACACCAGATCAGACTCCATGTACGATGTTATAGGTTCCCTTTCATCTATTTTTACAGTTTGTGTTATATAAAAAAAAAAAAAATAAGAAATGAGCTATTTCAAGGGTCTTGGTTCATGTTTACCGATCTGTCTTGAATATTTCTCCAAAGAAGTGCCGAGCTTAACGACTACTTTTGTCACAGCGCTCTTGACACTTGGCTCACCTCCACGCTGACACTTGAAGAGAAAACTGGATTCTGGAAACTTTACCATGTTTTATCTGCCCAAGACTGAAGGATCCCAAGTTTTGTCAAGTTCAGCTGTGGAGTCCAGCGGCTCCTCCTCTAATCTAATATTTCACTTTACATGTAATCATCATGAAAAGTTGAGCAACTTTTATAGGTAGCCATCCAAAAACATTATGCTACTTGAGTAAGTGATATATGTAACGGTGCGACAATCTCTATTCACAGCACTTTTTATGCAAGTGGGATTTTTCACCAACAATGACTAAAAAACATGAATCAATTGAAACTGCAATACCTGATGCAAACAATAGTAAAGAGTGGCGCTGTTTTCAGGAAAACAACATTTTTTGATCATCTACAAGTACTTTAAAAGACATATATATTATTTTCCCAAAACAGCTCTGAAGCTTCCTTTGGAATATAGAGCAAAATTCTGATATGCAACAGTCCAAAGTTCTACCAAACAATTTTGTCGATTGTCGCTAAGAGAATTCAGAGAAAATGTGAAATTTAAATTCAAATAAATCCAAATATGCTTTGTATTTCCCCCTAAGGGTATGTGCACACGCTGCGGATTCTGCTGCGTATCCGCAGCGGTTTTGGCCCTGTGGATCCACAGCAGTTTCTGCTGCGTTGTACAGTACCATAATATCCTATGGGAAATGGAAACCGCAGTGCAGACGGTGCGGACTTTTCCGCTGGGATTTGCTGCGGATTCTAATCCACAGAAAGAATTGACATGTCAATTCTTTCTGCGGATTCCACTGCGGTTTACCATCTCCTCCACTGTAGAGGTGATAAACCACAGGGCAAAAACGCAGAGCAATCCGCAGGCAAAATCCGCACGGATCAATCCGCAGCGTGTGCACACACCCTAACACTTTCATGGTCAAAACGCATTGGTATGATTCTATTTTTATGTCCTTGTTCTACCAATAAGGTTTTTTAAGTCTGTAAACAGAGTGCCTTTGTACCTTCATGACCAGCCAACTGCACCCAGGAATTCTGTCGACGGAGGGACCAATGCACCATCGTGAAGAAAGTCTTCCATGATTTGGTCTATAAAATAAATAATTATTAAATTAGGGATAAAAAGGACAAAAAAAAAATGCTCATTCTATATTCCCATCATTTATGGCAACCATTTTCCTAAAAATGATCAGCGCTAGTACTACTGAGCTGTAATCTTACTACACGTATTGCTCTTTGTCATTGTTAGATCTTCCTGTTCTCAACTACTTGCAAAATTAATTTTTATGGCGGTCAGAGATCTATTTTATCAGTATAGTGATACAATATAGTGCTAGTCCCAGAGTGATGTGCACAATGACAGTGCACTCTCCTGTTGCCAGCTCAGATCATCCGTAACAAGCCGGCAACAGAGAGCGCATTGTCAGAATACCCGGAGTGCAAAGGCCAGTGACATAATTTGTGGGGGTAGCGCTGGTCTCTGCACACGGGTAGTAGGACAATCAGCTTTCTCATGCTGAATTGTTACTGTTAGTCTGAGCCAGCTACACATCCCACTGGGACTAGCCCATCCCCTGAAACGGAGATCATGCACTGGGATTCTCAAACGAAACGTCATCAAAAAGGAAGTAGGGGAAAAAAAGAAAAGCAGTTATATTGTTTTGTTAGGGAACAGTAGATAATTTTTAATTCAAGTTATTATTAGATTACTTTGAAAAACCCCTTTAAGCATGCTCCTAATGTTGGCGCTATTGTTGGGCGACTCTGTATCTCACAGGTTGGAGTTCTCTGCATCCAGGGTAAACATTTCCAGGGCGGTTCAGAAAATATCTGTTCCACTGCTGCCCTTTTATTATTATTATTCCATAAGAACACCGATCCTCCACCCTATCGAGATGTGCTTCTTGATAAAAAGTTACAAAGTCTGTTTCTCTATTATTCACCTTTTAAACTTTTTAACTGTGGATATATCTAAATAGAAAATCAGGGGAGTGGAAAAGAGTAATATTTTTGTGTTACTTGGCAATGGATTGTCTTATGAGCGTGACACTACCTGAAAAGAATGCAGGCCTGGAAAAAAGAAAAAAAAAAAAAAAAAAAGCGAATTTCATGTGATTTCCAGCATTATTTGATAGAACCATTAAATAAAATCGCTAATAACTGTGTCAATATAATACGTAAAGGGTCACGATTTACCAGTTGTAATTCTGAGCCCACCAATATTGTGTTTTCTGCCTATGCACAGTGTACACAGGAACCTGCCATTCAGTGGTGTGGGCGGAGTCATACACAGCTCAGCATTTTGAGCTCTGCTAGATCTGCAGATGAGAAAACAGTGATTCTATCAGTCCAGTAAGTGATACATTACTGGAATCATGGTATCTACCCCTACATAATGCTGCTCTCAGATTAAATAGCAAAATCTCCTGCAGACAAATTCCCTTTAAGTCATTTGTGCTTTTTTTTTCACATTGTCATAGGGTATAAAGGAAAACTCTGTGCAGATGCTGAGCAACTGGGAAATGCAAATATATATGAGCTCTGAAACTTACAGTATTATGAGTGCTGCTCTAGCCCTGAAAAATTAAATTGAATCTGTCACTAGGTTTTTACTACCTTAACTGAGAGCAGCATGATGTAAGTTGCAGAGACCCAGATTCTAGTGATGTATCATTTACTGGGCAACTTGTAGCAGGTTTTATAAAAATTACAGTTTCTTCTGCTGCAGATCTAGCAGTTCTCTAAATGCTGAGCTCTGTATAACCCCACCCACACCACTGATTGGCAGCTTTCTGTGTACACTGTGCATAGGCAGAAAGCTGCCAATCAGTGGGGGTGGGGTTGGACTAGGAATAATCTGCTGTAAAACAGTGATTTAATCAAATATACTCTGTTTCTACACTATGCTGCTCTCAGATCCTGACGAGAGATTCCCTTTAATGAACTGTAACACAATGAGATTCTTTAGAAATGTGAAACCTGACATCAGCTGTCCTGTGGTTGGATCGATGATCAATATGCAAGTTACAAACATTACACCATCACTAAGAAAACAGAGTAACAAATGTCACCTGTTACAACCTGCCATGTAGTCTACTCATTTGCTCTGACTTCTACCTAAAAGATGACTACTATTGTTTGTATGTCTGTTTCGAAGAAAATGTTGTGACAATCCATTTGTGGTACAAACTCACGCAAGGGCGAAGCTAGCTAGACTTAGAAAATTCTTGCCAATGTGTAGGGTTGACATATGTTTCAATCGGACCTAATTTTCCAATCAAATCATATATATTTTAACATTACAGTGGAAGATTGGCATCTTTTAATATGGCTCCCATGGACAGGCTATGCACGAGCCACGCCATATGGCAGATCTCAGGGGTCGCCTTTGCCTTAACTTCAGCACAGCTATTTGGACTTACATAGGGCCCCTGGGTTGGGTCCATGAAGTGGTTGCTGGCCAATGGAGCGAGCTTGCATAGGGTCATCACAAAGCTGTGTCTATGCCAGAAGGTCAGGGACAGGAATAAAACTGTCAGGCAGAGGGATAGTTTAAACATGGGCTGAGGTTAGAAATGGGAATCAAACAGTCTGAACGAGAGCTGAAATACTGGAGTGAACCAAGGCAAGAATAAACAATAACTGACAACTGTCAGCTATGTGTTGGGAGCTTAAGTAGGGTGTGGTGCTGTCCAATTGGCCCCAGCAGTGAGACGATTGCTTCTGCTCTGCTGGACAACACACAACCATACTGCTAGGCTAGGCAGGATAGAGCCTGACACATGATCACAGAAGCAGATGTTGCAAGAGCAGGTCCTGGAGGGGAAGCAATAGGACCATTTAGCTAACCTCTGTCCTCTGTATAAAAGAAAAGAAACCCTAACCGGAGAAATATGGCTTATACACACGTACAGTGCAAATGCAGAAGAAATAGTTAAGGAGGGCCTGTAACAAGGTCAAAAGGGAACAGTTATTTCCACTGCCTGCCGGAGTATTTTTTTTTTTGTTTGCTTTTAATGAAAAATATGCCAATATGACGACAGACACCAGAGATATGGACCTTTCCATTTAATGGATCCTCTTTTTGATGGCATTTAACCAAAGGGGAGTGGTTAACAGCATTCTCCAAGGGGTGTTCTCTGCATAATTACCCTGCAAGCAAACGTCCATTTCGTAAAGATCATAAAAATTAGAACTAAATAAAATGGCCCATATTTCTTGAACTGTATGGCAGATATAGTAAAAAATAAAAAGAGTAAAAACATTAATACTGAGTGGATCAGCGGGAAATAAAAGGTCAACATTTGACACGGTGACAGGTCCTCTATAACTACTAGAAGATGAGCGGGTGCTTAAAAAGCTCAGTGTACCATAATTTTTGATCTGATGAAGGTAACGTGTAGATACAGGGTCTCCAACCTGATTTCTTTGAAGGCCATAAACAAAAAAATAAAATTAAAAAATATATATTTATATATACACACACACACATACACAGCTCTGGCAAAAATTAAGAGACCACTGCAAAATGTTCAGTTTGTCTGATTTTTCTCTTTATAGGTATATTTTTGAGTAAAATGTAAATTGTTCTTTTATTCTATAAACTACTGACACATGTCTTCGAATTTCCAAGCAATAAATTTTGTATTTATTTTCAGAAAATGAGAAATGGTCAAAGAACAAAAAAATGCAGAGTGCTCGCAGACCTCAAATAATGCAAAGAAAACAAGTTCAGAATCATTTTGAAATAATACTAATGTTTTAACTCAGAGTTCAGATATCAATATTTTGTGGAATAACCATGATTTTTAGTCACAACTTTCCTGGGTCTTGGCATGCTTTCCATCAGTCTTTCACACTGCTTTTGGGTGACCTTATGCCACTCCTGGTACAAAAATTTGAGCAGTTCTTTGATGGCCTGTGACTATCCATCTTCCTGTTGATTACATTCCAGAGGTTTTCAATAGGGTTCAGGTCTGGAGATTGGGCTGTCCATGACAGAGATTTGATGTGGTGGTCCTTCATCTACACATTGATTGACCTAGCTGTGTGGCATGGCGCATTGTCCTGCTGGAAAAACCAGTCCTCAGAGTTGGGGAACATTGCCCGAGCAGAAGGAATCAACTGTTTTTCCAGGAAAACCTGGTATGCGGCTTGATTCATACGTCCTTCGCAAAGATTAACCTGCCCAATTCCAGCCTTGCTGAAGCATCCCCAGATCATCACCGATGCGCCACCAAATTTCACAGTGGGTGCTAGACACTGTGGCTTGTACGCCTCTCCAGGTCTCCATCTAACCATTAGACGACCAGGTGTTGGGCAAAGCTGAAAAAATAGACTCATCAGAGAAGATTACCTTACTGCAGTCCTTATGGTCTTCGGCAAACTTCAGCCTGGCTCTTTGCTTCCCATTGATGAAACGCTTTTTTCTAGCTTTACATGACTTAAGCCCTGCCTCTCGGAGCCTGTTACGAACTGTTCTTACTGTGCACTTCACCTATAAATTTTAAGGATGGGGGTAACATGACGCTCACTGTATCCCTCTCCTAGTAAAGGCAGAATTGAGCCCTTCTTTTCCTCACTCAAGACTTTTCAACTCCTTTGGCATGGTTAAAAGTTTATACTTTCCTTCGTTAAATAAGATTTTGTTCAGGTGATCACCTAATCAGAAGCACATTAAGTAGAATGAGGTGTACTCTGGTTGGAATTCAACTGACACTGGAATGGAATGGCTGTCAGACATGGAGAGAAGCTGATTTTTATAAAGCTGTGCAGTGGGCTCTCAATGTTTGCCAGAGCTGTATATACTGTATACTAATGTGCCACAAACAGGAAGTTGCTATCACCAACCATTCCCATTTTATTTAGATGTATCCATATAAATGGCCCACCCTGTATATATAATATTATATATATTTTTTTTCTCTCTTTTTGACAATCCAAAACATCCAAATGACCCTGATGAAAAGTTCACATACCCCATTTCTTAATTCCGTGTATTGCCCCCTCTAACATCAATGACAGTTTGAAGTCTTTTGTGGTAGTTGTGGATGAGGTTCTTTATTTTCTCAGATGGTAAAGTTTCCCACTCTTCTTGGCAAAAAGCCTCCAGTTCCTGTAAATTCCTGGGCTGTCTAGCATGAACCGCATGAGATCTCCCCAGAGTGGCTCAATGATATTGAGGTCAGGAGACTGAGATGGCCACTCCAGAACCTTCACTTTGTTCTGCTGTATCCAATGACAGGTCGATTTAGCCTTTTGTTTTGGATCGCTGTCATGTTGGATCGTCCAAGTACGTCCCATGCACAGCTTCCAGGCTGATGAGTGCAAATTTGCCTCCAGTATTTGCTGATAACGTACTGCATTGATCTTTCCTTCAACTGTGACCAAGTTTCCTGTGCCTTTGTAGCTCGCACATCCTCAAAACATCAGCGATCCACCACCGTGCTTTACAGTAGGAATGGTGTTCCTTTCATCATAGGAGTTGCTGACCTCTCTCCAACTGTAACATTTATGGTTGTGGTGAAAAAGTTCAATTTTGGTCTCATCACTCCAAATTTCCTTGTTCCAGAAGTTTTGAGGCTTGTCTCTGTTTTGTGTATTGTAGGCGAGATGTCTTTCTTCTGGCGACTTGACCATGCTGCCAATTTTTCTTCAAGTGCCTCCTCATTTTTAATCTTGAAAGGCCACACCATCCAGTATTTCAGCTGATGTTATTTGTGGGTTTTTCTTTGCATCCCGAACAATTTTCCTTACAGTTGTGAACAAAATTTTTGTTGGTCTACCTGACCGTGGTTTTGTTTTTACAGAGCCCCTGATTTTTCATTTGTTAATCACATTTTGAACGCTGCTGACTGACATTATCAATTCCTTGGATATCTTTTTGTATTCCTTTCCTGTTTTCTACAGTTCAACTAACTACCTTTTCCCGTAGATCCGTTGACAATTCTTTGCTTTCCCCATGACTCACAATCCAGAAACAACAGTGACTGGATGAAAGATGCAAGAGTCTGTCTGAATACCATAAACTAACTCAGCTTTTATGCACACACTGATTACAAACAGGTCACAGGTGAGGATGTTACCGTTAGTAGCCATTCAAACCAATATCTATCAACTTCTGTGGATGTTATCAGGCCAAAGTCACCAGGGTATGTGAACTTTTCATCAGGGTTATTTGGATGTTTTGAGTTGTCATTATGATTTAGAAAGAGAAAACACAGTAGTTTGACAATAAATGGCTTCATCCAACCACTAACCATGAGTGGAGAAAAAGTCTTGGTGTTATCATATTCTCTGAAAAAAGGCCACGAAAGCAAAAATTCTACACGACTGTATTATATATAATTCAAGATTGAGAAAGGATCTCTGATCCGAAACGTCGCCACATCACTGAGCAATAAAGTCCATTTTTAAGTGTTTTGTGCTGTTCCTCCTTTTTTTCAACTATCCTATAAGGAGCCATTTGATTGTCGGCTGGAGAAGCGTGCACATTTTTGAGGTATTTGACGGTGCTGTTTCAATTTTTGTAATATAATTTTTTTTATATATATATATATATATATAAAATATAAATACACACTGTGTGTATATATATATATATATATATATATATATATATATATATCTCAATTAAACTGCACATGGATTGACTCTTATGGTGTGCTGCTTCCATTTTTGTGGATATATCTATATATATATATATATATATATATATATATATATATATATATATATATCGTCTTATTTCTGTCTATAACCGAAATCGCGGGTCACCGATTGGTCGTGGCCGCGGCCAATCAGTGACAGGCGCAGCTGTTTGTAATGGTAAGCTGCGCCTGCCGCTGTTTGGTCGCGGACGCCACGCCGCGACCAATCAGCAGCGGGCGCAGTCGGGCGCAGCGCTCAATGGGGCAGCAGGCCTTAATCTGTAAAAAAGAGAAAATAAAAAAAATGTTATACTCACCTTCTGATGGCCTCCAATCTTCTCTCCACGCGCCCGGCCTTGCGGTTCCAGTAATGCCTTGCGCTTTAGACCGGAGATGACGTCACTCTCGCGAGAGCGCGACGTCATCAGCGGTGTTTCGCACAATGCTTTACTGGGACCGCGAGGCCGGGCGCGTGGAAAGAAGATCGGAGGCTGTCGGAAAGTGAGTATAGAACTTTTTTTTTTTTTTAACAGAGACCACGCATACCAGGAAAGGGGGGGGTGAGGGGGACCATGCATACCAGGAAAGGGGGGTGAGGGTGACAATACACACCAGCAAAGGGGGGTGAGGGGGACCATGCATACCAGCAATGGGCGGGAGGGAGACCATGCATACCAGGAAAGGGGGGGTGAGGGTGACCATACATATCAGGATAAGGGGGGGAGGGGGACCATACATACCAGCAAAGGGGGGGGGCATACATACCAGCAAAGGGAGGTGAGGGGGGACCATGCATACCAGCAATGGGGGAGGGGGACCATGCATACCAGCAATGGGGGGAGGGGGACCATGCATACCAGGAAAGGGGGGTGAGGGTGACCATGCATACCAGGAAAGGGGGGGTGAGGGTGACCATACATACCAGGAATGGGGGGGAGGGGGACCATGCATACCAGGAAAAGGGGATGAGGGGGACCATGCGTACCAGCAAAGGGAGGTGAGGGGGACCATGCGTACCAGCAAAGGGAGGTGAGGGGGGACCATGCGTACCAGCAATGGGGGGGGGAGGGTGACCATGCATACCAGGAAAGGGGGGTGAGGGTGACTCCATACCAGGATAAGGGGGTGAGGGTGACTGCATACCAGGATAAGGGGATGAGGGTGACCATACATACCAGCAAAGGGAGGTGAGGGGGACCAAGCATACCAGCAATGGGGGGAGGGGGACCAAGCATACCAGCAATGGGGGGGAGGGGGACCATGCATACCAGGAAAGGGGGGTGAGGGTGACCATGCATACCAGAAAAGGGGGGTGAGGGTGACCATGCATACCAGGAAAGGGGGGTGAGGGTGACCATGCTTACCAGGAAAGGGGGGTGAGGGTGACCATGCTTACCAGGAAAGGGAGGTGAGGGGACCATGCATACCAGGAAAGGGGGGTGACGGGACCATGCATACCTGGAAAGGGAGGTGAGGGGGCCATGCATTCCAGAAAAGAGGGGTGACGGGACCATGCATACCAGGAAAGGGGGGGTGAGGGGACCATGCATACCAGGAAAGGGGGGTGAGGGGACCATGCATACCAGGCAGGGCTGTGGAGTCGGTGCTCATTTTGGTGGAGTCGGAGTCGGAGTTGGAGTCTGTATAAAATAGACCGACTCCGACTCCTAAAATATATAATAAATTGGGTACATTAATTCAATGCAGGATGTGCTGAATATTTTTTCATAGGAGTTTGGGAAAGTTATGAAATGTCCTATAAATGGCTGTTATATTCCTGATCTAAGGCTACATTCACACACAGCGTTTTTCCTGTGTTTTTTGAGGATACGTTTTTCAGCTGCAAAAGTTGATCATCTTTTTAAAAAACTGCATCACCTGAAAGGTTTTTGAGCTCATAGATAATGTTACTCAATAGCAAAAGCAGATTAGAAATCTGCTCTATCCATTTATCCATATCTGTCTATCCATATCGTATCTGTACCAAAAAGAATGAAAACCGGGTAGTACACCAATATATATTCTGTTCTATCTAAATATCTTGATTATTGGATCATAAAAATGATTAAATGTCTGAGGTTCACATTGTACTACAATAAATTTTTCACTTAAATATAAGCAATATGTGTGGGAGTCGTGGAGTCGGAGTCGGAGTTGGAGTCGGAGTCGGTGTAAGGGAAATTGAGGAGTCGGAGTCGCAGGTTTGGCTTACCGACTCCACAGCCCTGATACCAGGAAAGGGGGGTGACGGGACCATGCATACCAGGAAAGGGGGGGGGTGAGGGGACCATGCATACCAGGAAAGGGGGGTGAGGGGGACCATGCATACCAGGATTGGGGGGTGAGAGGACCATACATTCCAGGATTGGAGGGTGAGGGGATCCATGCTTACCAGGACTGGGGGGTGAGGGGTACCATGCATATCAGGATTGGGGCATGAGGGGACCATGCATACCACGAAAGGGGGGTGACGGGACCATGCATACCACGAAAGGGGGGTGACGGGACCATGCATACCACGAAAGGGGGGGTGAGGGGAACCTTGCATACCAGGAAAGGGGGGGTGAGGGGACCATGCATACCAGGAAAGAGGGGTGAGAGGACCATGCATACCAGGATTGTAGGGTGAGAGGACCATGCATTCCAGGATTGGGGGGTGAGGGGACCATGCATATCAGGATTGGGGGCTGAGGGGACCATGCATATCAGGATTGAGGGGTGCATTATTATTAAAACTTCATAAATAAACTACATACATATTCTAGAATACCCGATGCATTAGAATCGGGCCACCATCTAGTACATATATATATATATATATATATATATATTTTTTTTTTTTTTAATTTTTTTTTAAAGGCACAGTTACAGCTGTCAGCCCTGGTCAACCTTTCACATCTTTCATCATAGTGCAATGACTTGTGGTAGATTCGCATGAAGGAAATTTACATTGGGAGTCACATGTTTAAAATAGATGAGAAAGGAACATAAACTTTCAAGCGTGAGAAAGGAAACATCATGAGGAGAATGTGATGAGGCCCTGCAGCCCACTCAGCCATAATGCAGATCTATAGGCCTCCTCGCTAAGCATATCTCATCCTGGACTGATCGCTGCTGCTGTACGGGACAATAAAGAATATTCATAGATGGAGAGTATCATACGTCTCAGAACATTACTGTAAATAATGAGGACCCACTCGGCTGCTAAGATTTTGATTTTGGGCTAAATCCGGGAGCAGAGTCTATAAGGGTGCACTCTTTAACCCGCTATTCAGAAATCTGGACTTTTTGATAGGGAGTTTCCAAAAAATAATGTCTGAAAGTAACAGCTGATGAGGAAACAGCCCAGATGACAGCAGCCCACGGCGCCAAGTGAGCAGATGTCATAGAAGGGCAGAAGTCGGAGCAGACAAAGTATTTCCAAAATGAAGACACGGGGCTGGCGGAGTTCACTCAACAGGTGGAAAGTCAAGATGGGCAGCCGATAATTACTGTAGATGTGGTCAATTAGATTTGGCCAGGTAAAATGGAAAATTACAGAAGAACATCTTTGTCGCAACCAGAACCTTATGGATCTTATGTCTTAGGCACTGGTGATTTGGCAATGGCCACATTGGAAGCCAAGTGGTTAGACGAAGTAGGACATGGTGCATGCCTGGTGTAAGGGCACCCACGGCAACTGAGGTCCCTGTATGAATAAAGGAGGATCCTGGACAGGAAGTCCCAAAACCAGGAAGTGGCAGAGTACAGGAGTGGGGTACTGGGAACAAGAATGGGGTAAACTAGCTGGGAGGTTGACCATGCTTTTTTCCGGCCGCATCCAAGAACTTCCAGAGGGTGAAGCCCGGAATAGATCGGCCGACAGACGAACAAGTCTTAATTGCGCTTATTAGGGGACAATTATTTTATGGGGCACTTTTGGTGGACGCTCTTTGGTGGGTACTGGATGACTGATTTTATAAACTGATGCAATAGTTTTTATCTTGCAGTAATATTTTTTTTATAGCCACAATAAGAACTTCCAAACATTGAATTTGCCTGGAAATTACTAACCCTGAGTGTATCCAGCTTGTGCCTGATTTATACTCTTGATTTCATGTTCCTGCGATTGTTTAAAAAGAATTGAATAATGGAAATAATTTGTCAAAATAGCAGTGGCCTTTGCATGAACTGACTCCTAACGTGAGGATAAGGAGTCGTGATACGCACAGCATTGTCCGTGTGCTCACTGCATGGAAGCAGTGCCTCACTGGTCTGCAAATACAATGGCTATTAATATACAGGGAGACACTCGGCAAAATGGGAGAACAACACGTGAACCAGTCTAAGAAAAAGATCTACAGTGCTGTGCAAATTATTTGGGACAAAGCAATTTTTTTTTTTTAAGCAAAATCGTAAGTTGGTTACCAGTCAGTGATTCAAACCAGCTTTAACTGGTTTGAACAGGTGTGAGTGCCTGGTTAAAACGGGTTTGAATCACTGACTGGTAACCAACTTACGATTTTACTTAAAAAAATGCTTTGTCCCAATTAATTTGCACAGCACTGTACTTGTCGCACCATGTTTCTTCATCCTTGAGAGTCTCTAATGATTCCATAATTATCATCATCTTCAACAGGCGGAGACACAAATGTAGACTATGTTCTGTTCAATATTTTCAATTTTTGGTAAAAAGGCGGGTGGGATCTAATAATTAGTCTCACTAATTTCTAGTTTTCTATTAATATTCCATCTAATCAGGAGACATCACCACTACACCTGAACCTACCAGCATCTGGCATGAGAACCTGACCAGTAGAGGACTGAGCCTGAAGAAGACCCCCGTGCAAGAACAATATATGGGCCCTCTGCAGTCCAATAGCCCATCTTGATGCACAATTACACCTGATTTGGAGGTGGTTGTGTCCCCCAAACCTTTTGGGCTCCTGTGCAGCTGCTTAGGTTGCACCAATGGTATGTCCACCCGTGAACCTGACAGATCCATGGTGGCCAAACCTTGGTCAGCATGTATAAACTTTGAAAAGCCGCCTGGGAGATTATGGTTGACTTGTCCGAGGCAGGACCACGAGGGCTTTTCCTTGCCCCAATCTCACAGACTGAGAAGTCTCGCCCTGTACACAAAACCATCAGACTATGAGAGCGGAGCGGGGGAGAAGGAGTAACACAACCAGTGTCTGATTCATGCTGCCTGTGGTTTGGGTAGCACGAATCTGCCATCAGGTTTCCTTTATATATGCAGGAAATTGTGAAACATTCCCAGATTTTGGAGCATATGGGTTCAGTAACAAGAGGCTTTACAAGTCGGCTGCATAAATCTGTGGGTTCTCCACATGCTGCTGTATGGTGCCTCCAGAAGATACTTTCTGGGGTAAGAAAAGAAAGAGGTGATCCCTGTGTCACACCGCTACCTGCAGGTGAGGATAAGCTGGAGAATTGGTCGCAGTGTATTCGGTTCCGCTGATGGCTGCTCACCCACGATGGGTGGAGAACATGACAAGTAAAAGTGAAGAGAGAAGGGTGGTGGATCCCGGGCGCTGACGCTAACAGAAGCGATTCCAAGCAGTAAGTATTAAGAAATTCCCAGTTTTATTCATGCAATGCGTTTCGGAGTAGATTTTACTTCTTCATGCAGAAGGTGTAAAATCTACTCCGAAATGCGTTGCACAAATAAAACTAGGATTTTTTTTTATACTTACCGCTTGGAACCACTTTTGTCAGATGCAATGCCGGGGGATCCATCGACTCTCTCTCCTCTCATATTCTTCTTCTTGGGGAGAACAGCCCTGTAACATTACATTCTAAAAGGAGAAAAAATCCCAAACTGGAGCCCCACAATCAGATCCACAAACATTACATGTGGATTCTGTTGCACATTTGGTGTGGATTTCACTGAATGTATCGCACAGGATGAAGTCGACAGTAAATATCTGCACCAAGAATTGACACACTGCAAAATTTAAAAAAAAAATCACAGAAAAATTCAGCACAAACTGTCAGCAGCGAGTGGATAGGATTTTTGAAATCTCATTCATTTTGCTGTTACTGTAATCCACTTTGGTTTTCTGTCCCACAATCCACACAGAAAATCTGCAATATGTAACCAAGCCCTAATGGAGAATTGCAGATTTTTTTTACCCACTGATGTGAACACGACCTAAAGGTGATGGAAATTTACTTTCCCTGGATTCTAAACCATGCAGACAATGTATGGATTATTGGTAAGCTAACGGAAGCAAGATAATTTTGACTGGAGATAATATGTAGTGAGTGTCTCAACAGGCTCTTGCTACAGATCAGGCGTGATGAGCAGAGCCATGATTTCTATGATAGCTGTATTTTATGAGTAATGAAGTGTATTTTCTGAATATTTAAAGAAAACCCATCACTTGCCATAAATATCTTTGTTTTTTTTGTTTGTTTCTTTTCACCTAGTGTAAATGCTGCGGTTTTCCTTTTGTTTTTGTTCCTGAGATATGGCCCTCTCTTCTCTGCATATAAACTAAAGTCTAGTTATACAACTGGGCATGGTCCTCAAGAAGACTCCAAGGCGGAAGTGTTGAGAATCACGCCCACTTGGCGTAACAAAACTACACAGAGGGGAAAGGAAGCCACATCTCAGGAACGGAGAGATGCAGGAACGAAGCAAAAACAATGCCGGAATCAGGAGATTGGAGGCATTTACACCAGGTAATAAAACTTACATATTTATGGTAAGTGACAGCTCCTCTTTAAGAACTAAAAAAGTTATCACATAAATCACTGTTCTGCTCATCACACCTGATCTGTAGCTAGGGCCTGCTGAGACACTAACTACATATTAGCTTTAGGGCATATTGATGGTAAATGAGAGTTCCCCCTTAAGGACTCAGAAACTACAGTTATTACATAAATCTTCACTCTGTTCATCATGCCTGATCTGTAGCTGTGGCCTGTTGAGTCACTAGCTACATATTAGCTCCAGTGCACATTTATGGTGACAGGTCCCCCTTTAGTACTCAGAAACTACAGTAATCACATAAATCATCTCTCTGTTCATCACAACTGATCTGTAGCTTGTGCCTGCTGAAACACTAGCTACATATTAGCTTCAGTGCATATTTATGGTAAGTGACAGGTCCACCTTAAGTACTGAGAAACTACAGGTATCACACGAATCATCACTCTACTCATCACGCCTAATCTGTAGCTAGGGCCTGCTGAGACACTAGCTACATATTAGCTCCAGTGTGCATATTTATGGCAAGTGACAGATTCCTCTTAAGTACTCAAAAACTACAGTTATCACGTAAGTCATCACTCTTCTCATCATGCCTGATCTGGAGTTGGGGCCTGTTGCATCACTAGCTACATATTGACTCAAGTGCATATTTATGGTGACAGGTCCGGTCCCCCTTAAGTACTCAGAGCCTACAGTTATCACATAAATCATCTCTCTGCTCATTGTGCCTGATCTGTAGCTAGGGCCTGCCGAGTCACTAGCTACATATTAGTGCCAATGCATATTTATACCAAGTGATAGGTCCTCTTTAACAAAAAAACAGGGTCCGTTATTTTATTAGTGTGCCATACGACTCTACTACAAGGCAAAACTACCTTACTGTAGAAAAAAAAAAAATTAGAAACACAACAAATGAAAAATATGGTCACTGCCTGTACACCGCCATGACTCCATCTATCATGGTGTGCTCCCTCTCATGCAGGGATGTCTGGGCTCTCTCCTAGTCAGGCAGGGATCTCCCTCCTCTCCACGTGTTTACATAATTAGAATAGTTTCCCTCCTGCCTGTCTCCTTGGGACTGTTTGTACAGCCATGACTTCTGCTTTCAGGCTCACACATACTCACACATATATGAACAGAAAGGCATCACAGACGTGAACGCTAATAAATACTGCGATGACCACATCTACCGCCTTCCATTATTGCAATGCCATATGCACCGCTAGGGATAGGGCATCCTCTTAAGAAGGGGGTGCAAAATAAAGTTTGGCGGACAGGTTTTCCATTTGGCCCCTATTGATTGTTGCTTTATTATAAAATGTTCTCTCCTATGAACAAAGACAAGGCTCAGAGGTCATCGCCGGTTGCAGACAACATTGCACACAGTGTCTGCTGTAATGTATAGCAGAATCCAGCAAGGGCTTTTAGCAGTGATCTGTTATATAACGGCTGAGCTGACAGATACAGGCCACAAGGCGGGAGGGCAGAGACTTCCCCGGATACACAGGGAGTTCCCTTATTGTGTTGCCTTGAACATTAACTATTTCGTGCTCCGCATCAGTTCACTGGGTAAAAGGGAGCTAGTGCGTTGCGTGACAATGTACTGGGAATAGTGATGAGCGAACGTGCTGGGATAAGGTGTTATCTGAGCACGCTCTGGTGCTAACCGGGTGACTTCGTCATGCTCGAATAAGACGTTCGAGTCCCCGCGGCTACATGTCCCATGGCTGTTTGACAGCTATAACACATGCAGGGATTGTCTAGCAAACGGGTAATCCCTGCATGTGTTGTCGCTGTCAAACAGTCGTGGGACATGCAGCTGCGGGGACTCGAACGTATTATTCGAGCACGACGAAGACACTCGGTTACCAGACATGCATGCTCAGATAACACCTTATCCCAGCATGTTCACTCATCACTAACTGGGAAGTAAGCCATAAATAAAATATGATGGGAATGGGTTGTAAATACTTTTTCTATTTTTGCACGACAACAACACTTCGAGGGGTCTGCCACTTGTCTGCAACTATTTTATATCTGCCCTCCCCCACACAGACTGTCATTAGATAAATCTGAAAGGTGCTATTAATCACACTCTGCTGTATTTCTATCACTTGGTAATCACAGGCAAATCTACAGTGAGATCAGTGTGAATAGTAGATTGTGTGTCATTATTTCTCACACTGAGAAACCTGATATCAGCTATTGTTCTTTTCCCCCCCTATACACTGCCTCTTGCTTATGATTGGTAAATGTAATACAGGGGAAGAAGTACACGCCCCCTTGGACTTAACATACACTTTAACATAACTTTACAAGGTAATATCTTTTCAACGAAAAAGAGAAATTAAAAGATAAAAACTATGTTTCAATCAGCTCTGCAGCTGCTGTTTCCATGATGTGGCCAGTATAGCATGCTCAAACTGGTAAAAATTGCTTTTTAAAGAGATCCAATCAGGTTATATTAAATAATTGTCTTTACATTGTTTGTTTGAAGGGATCACCAATTAAAACAGATCATAGGGTGTACTATTATTAAGGTTCCCAGTCTTTAGCAGAAAACTTTGGGGGTATAATAAAGCAGAATGTTCTCATTTAAAGGGGGTACTCCCATCTTCAAAATCCTATCCCAATATGCAGTAGGTGTAATAATAATAATAATAATAATAATAATATTAACCAATGCCTCCAATTAAAAATGTACAGTTTTTATGAGTCGCTATGTCTCTTTCTTCAAGTGCAGACATTGCAGGACCTTGTGTGTCCACCGTTACGACCACTGATATAGTGACAGTTAGCTAGTTGCTAGTCGTCGTAACCATGGATACCCAAGGGCCTGCAATGCCTGCACATGAGGAAAGAGACATAGCAAATCAGAGAAACTATACTACATTTCTAATTGAAGGTATTTGCTAATATTATTATTATTACACCTACTACATATTGGGATAGGATCTCTCGGAGATGGAAATACCCCTTTAAGTCAGACAGTTTGTGTAATACACGGACAGATTGGATCCTCCAGAGTGAGACGTTCTCTGCAGCTGCTATCCTCTCTGGCTAATTTGTAAAAATCCCAAACAATGTAATGTACGGTTTCTATAGGAGAGAATTCCCACATGGGTAAGAAATTTAGTTAAATAGGACCTGCCATTTGTCATAAACATATACGGTAACTTTTTGGCCTGGGTGTATATGCAGCTGCTTTCTTGGGGTAGTTTTTCTTTTGTTTCGGATATATGTCCTTCTCCTCTCCATAGATGAGTCTAGTCTTTTTTTTTTTAAGCCAAGTGGAAATGGTCCTCCATAAGATGAGTTGAGGACCACTCCCAGTTGACAAAAAAAAAAAAAATACAGGGAAGAAGGGGCCATATCTCAGGAATAGAGAGGCACAAAACAAGGAGGAGAAAAACATCGCCGGATTCAAGAGAACAGCAGCATTTGTATGAAGAGGAAAAAATGACATATTTATGGCAAGTGGTAGCGCCTCTTTAGGCTGCGTGCACACACTGCGGATTCACCTGTGGATTTGCCAGCGGTTTTCCCCTGCGGTTTGACACCTGGACAATGGAACAGGTGTCAAACCGCAGTGGAATCCGCAGAAAGAATTGACATGCTGCGGATTTAAAACTGCAACAAATCCGCGCTGAAAAATCTGCAGCATGTGCACTGCGGATTTGAAATCCCATTGGCTAACATAGTACTGTACACTGTCTGCAGAACTGTTGTGGATCCGCAGGGCCAAATCCGCTCTGAATCCGCAGCAGAATCCGCAGCTTGTGCATATAGCCTCAGGGTATGTGCACACGTTGCGGATTTGCTGCGGATCTGCAGCAGATTTGCTGCTGTGGATTCGCAAGTGATTTACAGTTCAATGGTATTCTATGGGGAAAAAAATTGCTGTGCACATGCTGCGGAAAAATCCGCACGGAAACAGTGGGTTTTTTTCTGCAGCATGTCAATTCTTTGTGCAGATTCCGCAGCGTTTTTCCACCTATTCCATTATAGGATTCCGCAGGTGTAAAAACGCAGGCCAAATCCGCAATAAATCCACAGGAAATCCACATAAAAAAACGCGCGTATCTTGACTTGCGGATTCTGCCAAAAGACGCAGATTCCACGCAGAAAATTCCGCACAGCAATCCACAACGTGTGCAACATACCCTTAAGGGGCAGTTCTATCACAACAAATATGAAACAAATAACAAATCATAAATTCTCCTTAAAATCACTCAGCAGTCGGTGTGGACTCTACTGAATGCCACAGGCCACCAAAAACAGCAGTCCATAGCCCGCTGAAGACAATACAAGGCGACGGCAGGGAATTTTTATACTTTTTTGTTTTTCTTTTTTTCCTGGTAAAACAGGAACAAAGATCAGTGATGATGAAATTTGCTGCGGATACAAAAATATTAAGGCATTGCCATTTTGGCAATTTCCTACTAGGGCCTATGGGGTTGACTATCGGTGAACCGACGCTTCGTGTCAATCAATGTAGTCAGAAACATCTCCCATAAGAGACAGTACATAAAAATAACTCCAAAAGAAACTTTTTCGAGCAGTCAGCAATGCACAGGATGTGATGTACATGAATTCTCTGTTAGGCCCCAGGCTAAAGTGATTTACTCTAAAGGAAACACTGCAAAATATTGTGGGAGACCACAAAGATGACAGAAGCGGTCTAACCTGTCCTGCTGTCGTCATCCATCGTCACATGGAGGGGGATGAGACTACACGCTAGTTAACACCGCGCAGCAGTCTGCAGCCGTGTCCTTGGCAGTCATGGCAGGGTGGTAAATGGGTACGGCCGGGTTCACACAGATGGCAGATACCATACGTGGCACTTGTCAATATTTTACATAGTGAAAACCGTGCACAGTGGGTTTTTGAGATCCCGCTTTTATATATGGGGTCGTGATTTACACGTGGCGCAACTTGGGACTTTTCACAGAATTTTGTTTTTCATTTTGTTGCAGAATCGCACCAAAAATCACAGACCTTTATGTACACGGTGTGTTTCATAACCAACATCTTTATCACCCGGAGCAAGACAAACCTTTAGTTCATTGCCCCAGCATTGCATTATGAGTGACCCCCCCCCCCGGCACCCTGCGGTCTGGGCACATGTCCCAATAAAGGACATTTATTACCTATCCTCAGGAAAGGTGATGACTGTATGAGGAGTGGGGGTCCGACCCACGCAGATCAAGAGTGCAGGGAGTCTTATGCTCCTAGAGAACATACATGGAGCGGCACTGCATGTGCAGGAGCGCCACGCCATTCATTGTCTATGGTGACACATGCACGCTGCCGCTCCATTTTTTACAAGAATTTGGGTGTCTATTTTGGGACTGTGGAGACTCCTTGGATAGTTCCCCCGATGAAAGTTTTTGGTAAGTTTTTTACGCTGGGTATTGTAAAAAAAAAAAAATGCAAGTAACCCATTTTACTTAAGGGGCACAGAAAATCTGCAACATCAAAAGCTCGTCGTGTGAACACAGCCTTAGACAATGTTCACATAGAGTTGTTAGAAGCATTCAAAAGCTACGGGGCCGATTCATCATCGTTTCAGCACCTTTTTTGTAGTCTAGTTTTGTGTGTTTTTCGTCTCACAGTATTTTTGTGCAAATGTCCCATCCACCCGCCTAAGTCATTTTATGCATGTCAGAATTTTTTGCATAATTTTTGAAACTTTTTGCACTGAAAAATAAGTTTTTTTTGCTTTGTGCAAAACTCAGGAAATAAGTGCGCCATTTTGAAGAAGTTGCCGCAAAAAACAGCAACAGAGACAAAGAAAAAAGAAAAACAACACGTAATGAATAGGGGCCTATGAGCTTTTCAAGCGCAATTGCTTGAGGAAATTATGTATTTTAAGGGTATGAGCACACAATGTCTTTTTTTTTTTCCCAGCAGCAAAGTCGCTGAGTTTCTCTAGGTGAAGCCACTTCTGAAAAACTCCATCCACTTTTCTCTAGGAGCGGCTTCGGACGGCAGGGACTCCGCTGTCTTTTCTTTATGCAGAAAGAGAATGGAAACTGAGCAGAAACTCTACAAATCCTATTCCAAATCTCAAAACTCCTTAGAAGAGTTTTTTTTTTCCCTAAAGTGTTCTTTCAGCCTTGTGATTTGCTTGGGGTGTGTGCACACGGTGTGGATTCTGCTGCGGATTTGCCTCTGCGGATCCAATGGCTTTTAAAAACCTCAGTGCACTCACTGCGAATTTTTCCGCACGGATTTGCTGCGGTTTTAAATCCGCAGCATGTCAATTCTTTCTGCGGATTCCGCCAAGGTTTGACACCTCTTCCATTGTCCAGGTGTCAAACCGCAGAGGAAAACCGCTGGCAAATCCGCAGATAAACCGCAGGTCACTTTACCTGCGGATTTCCCTGCAAATACGCACGGAAAAATCTGCAGCTGAATCCGCACTGTGTGCACTCACCCTTAAAGTGGAATCCGCTCCAAAGAAGTGACAGGCACTCCTTAAATGAACAGAAGAAGTGAATGAGAAGAGTTTTCCAAATGTTTTTGATTTTTTTTTTTTTTTTTTTAAAGGATTTTGGAGAGGAAGTGCTTCAAAATACCTTCAAAAAACCTCTCATTAAAGGGACTGTTCAGCCTTCAGTCACTCTAGACATTACACGCCGTGAAGATTCATCAGGAGCTGGTGATAATGTGACTGCAAGTTTCCGATTTGCACACTTCCGGCCACATTCCGACTAGATGTCTCCAGCCTTAGTCAACACCCTTGCAGTGAGTGAAGCTGCGCACGTCTAGTCGGCAAGTGACCGCATGTATGCAAATCATATACTTGCGCAGCGCTCCTGGTGCTGGAGAATCCTCGAAGTTGTGAGGATTCACAAATCCGTAGTCACACAGTGACTCCAGACTTGTACCCCGAGGCCGGACAACCCCTCATCGGTGCTCATCTACTCCCACCACTTCTGCCAGAACAACATATATCATCCAAAACATGGAATACGAAATCTGAACATTTCTAATAAAATTCCCAATTGTCTCTAGAACAACTCCTTAACTTATACTGTATATATATTTATATTTTATTTATTAATATAGTCATTATTTACCATAACTTTTCGGTTTATTTTATTATGTCTTTTTTTTTTTTTTTTTTTTTTTCTTTAAGAAACATTTTTGCTTTACGCTAGAAAACAGCAGTGAAAGCCGCCAGTGTGTGCACAGAATAAATGCAGCAATTCGTGTTCTCTCCTCGCTTCGCTCTGCAGCTCTCTCTCTCGCCGTGCTCCTCCTTTCTCGCTCTCACCCCCCTCGTTCCCTTCGGCAATCACCCAGTCATGGCCAAATTCTTAGAACTGTTTCTCTTGTTTGCAAAACCGCAAACCAACGACGTCACCGGCAGGAGGGAAATCCTTCTACACAGCAGAGAGGCAGCAGACGAGGGTGTAAGGGCGGTGGGGCGCCGGAGACAGGTGTTGGGGGGTCACAGTGTGGAAGTCACAGAGAACGCACGGGAAATGAGACGACGCAAACAGAAAATATACAAAAGGGATAAAAGATCATCCAAGTGGTGAATAAATGGAAGACGACGCGCTCATTGTAGGAACGTGGAGGAGGGCGCGAAAAGGGGGAACTAGCTGACGCTACGTGGAAAGCCAGGGAGCCACGCTGTGACGCGGATAAACACGGGGTCCGATGGCCTCAGGTCAGAGAAGAAAAGGAAGTTTGTAGATGAAGTTGCGTCATCATCACAATTCTGTAGGGACGAGATAATTCCACTCATCCCTACGTCCCATATGGACTAACAATACACACACAAATATCCCCAAAAACGGACACTGAACTCGGGCCCCGTGCACACAGAAGGGGGTTTTTTGTTTTTTTTTTAGGAACATTTGATTCAGAAATTATCTAAATCTCAAAAAAAAAAAAAAAAAAGTATCTTCCGCTTTTTTTATGCTCCAAAAACTCATCAAAAAGAAGCCGCGCACGCAAAGCCTTAGCGCATGCATTTAAAGGGGTTGTCCGGCATTAAAAAAAATATGTGAACTGGTCATAAAACAACAAATGGAGGCACAATTATCTCCTGTCACCACATCGATCCAGGATAACGCCGCTCTGGTGGTCAGCGTCGGCTCTGAAAAGCATGACTGCACCGTCCAGTTGTCACAGGAGCCTGTGATTGGCTGCAGCGGTCGGAGGACTGGAGCACATCATCAGATGTTTCTCTGATCACTGGCTTGTTCCTGTCAACTGACCGCTGCAGCCAATCACAGGCTCCTGTGACAACTGAACGGTGCAGTCAGCACTTCACGGGAACGGCCTGCGCTGCATCCAAGGAGGATAACAGAAGGCGAGCATGCCTCCATTTTCTTACTTAACAATAATCCACGGCTAATAAGAAAAAAAAACAAAAAAACTTTTTTCTAATTTTATTTTTTCTGATTTTTTTCTTGTATTTTCTGACCATTATTATAGGAGCAGCCAATTTGTAGGGTTTCCAGCAGCCATATGGGCCATATTAGATAATAATCTGAAAATGTCCATTGGCATATGTTTGAGTATTGTGTGCATACTCCGCGACCTGTGCAGGAGGGGGGAGGAGGTGAGAGATAGATAGATAGATAGATAGATAGATAGTGACATGAAAAATGTAAAAAAAAATGAATTTATCATAAAAAATTCCCTTTAAAGTCACCAGGCTGGACAAGACACATATGTTACTGGCAACTACAACTCCAAGCAGCTCACAAAAATTACTGTTGGTGAGGCAATAATAAAAAAAGAAAATTCTAAATGCTAAATCTCGCCTGTGCTGTGGTCTTACAGGTTAGTCAAGTATTTCCTGATGCATATCTATGAAATAAAGTGACAACCTTTGGCACTGTATAGGCATACAGAGTTCACCTCTCATCATCTCACCTACAATTGTTAAAAAAACTGTACTGTAGAAACGCATAGTTTAAAGGGAATCAGTCAATAAGATCAACTCCCTAAACTGCCTATATGGGCATACAGGTCTTTGAAATGTAAATACATCAACACCTTTATGCCTTCTATCTGCTGCTGCATTCCCGAGTAGTTAACATTTCTTTTGCATATACAGTAGATTACAAACTAAGTGTTCTAGACATGACAGAGCACTTCCCAAACTTCAGCCTCCTGAGGGTGTTAACTTGTCCAGCAGCAGCCTCTATACTTTGATTGGTAGCTCATTGCCTGATTCATCACACTGACAGTTAGCTGTCAATCAAACTTAACAGGCTGGTGCTGGGTACAGTAACAAAACTTCATGAGGCAGAGGCTTGGAAAGTGCTCCGTCACACCCAGAGCCCTTATGGTCTCATTTTCACATCAATTAAAATGCTATTAAATCTATTAAATCCATGAATGCAGCAACAGATAGAAGATATAAAAGTGTCATTGCATTTACATTTTAAAGACCAACATGTTCATATATGCAGTTTGGCGAGGGGATGGGAGGTTTGATCTTACTGACAGATTCCCTTTAAGCAACACTAATGTATACAAAACCCAACAGAGGGAGAAAAAAAGAATGCTTACTGGTAAGATTCTAGTGAATGCCAGAAGGATACTCTTTTGCCATCAGTTGGTTCAATGACGCCCTATGAAGAAACCTAGTGGAAAGTACTATAAAAAGCAGAATTCAAGTATCAAAGAAGTAAATATATCCGACTGCACTGGTTAATGTTTATAAAATGTTTCGCCTGTCCCTACACCAAGCTTCTTTGAAGTAGGAATTTTATTATGGGTTTCGCAGGAATGCAAACATTTTTCAGGGGATCCCCAGTGTAAATACGTTTGGGAATTATTACTTTACAGACTATGCAATATACAGTATGTGTTCTATATAGAGCATGGCCAAAACTTGTGCAGTCTTCCTATTTTCTCCATGCCCCCAGACTATGGATTATCAGTGCCCATACACATTAAACCCTACAAAAAATGTACGTTTCTGAATTCTTATAAAAAAAAAAAACAAAAAAACACACAAAATCTGCACTTAGCCTTGAGCTATATTCACACTAATTTTTTTTGAGGCATTCAACAATATTGAGTTTTTCAAGTGGAAACTGTTTTGGGAAATGCCCCTTTTTTTAAGCTTTTCCTGAAATAGTTTTGAAGAATTTTAGAAGTTTTTGTTCTGCAGCTTTTTGATTGGACAGTGCCTAGTTTGGAGCAGATTCCATCAGGATCTGCTTCAAAGAAGTGACATGCTCTTTTTTATTATTATTTTTTCAAAAACTCAGGAAAAAAAATCTTAAACTTCATGTACGAAGAGAACAGATAATTTCCCATTTAGAATAAATAGGAAGAGTTTTCCAAGCATTTTTCTTAGCATTTTTTTTTTTTTGGGGAGAGGATCAACTCCCCCCATAAAAACCTGGGAACATAGCCTTGGAGTATGTGCACATGTATTTTTTAATCTTAAAGTCCCAAAAGGATGAACAGAATGCGCTGAAGTGACAAAGTGATTTTCTGAGCACATGTTCCATCTTTTGCTACTTCTTCAGGCTTCGAAAGCCGTGGAGCAGCAGAACGTGATAGGTCCATTCTTCTGGCGCTTGAAAGCAACTGCCGCTTTATATAAAGTCACGGAGACTTTTTTGCAGAATTTTTGGAGCAGAAACAAAGCAAAACCTGTATGTTTTTGAGGAGTTTCTGAGATATGGAGTAGGATTTGGAGAGAAAACTGAACCTCCTGAAAAGGCTCTGTGTGCACATACCCATACAATCTTAAAAAAAAAAAAGTTAAATGAAAAGTCACTACAAAAAACGTCCAAAAACAATGTGGGGACCCCGGAGTCCAAAAGACTTTGTGTGTACATACCATTCCATGGCTGATACATAATCGGCGCTTGTATGTTTCCCTGCCCCTCTTACTCTAGGTTAGAACAGACTTGGTGAAAACATTATTATGTGGGACCCTTAGTCCCTGTTCACATTTGATTACGTTTTCCGTTTACACTGTCCATTTTAGAGCAGAAAACTCAAACGGATGAACAGAATTAGAATCCTGGGTAATCCTGTTCCCAAAAGAAGCATTGATTTTTATGGGGTCTGTCTGATTTCCATTCTATTGTTATGAAATGAAGAAAAATTCGGCATTCAGGGCTTTTTTTTCCATTCTAAAAAACTACCGTAATAACAAATAGAAGGCAGGCAATCCCTGCGTGTGTTGCGCTTCTCAAACATATTATTCGAGCATGCCGAAGACACTCGGTTAGCACCGGAGCATGCTTAGATAACACCTTATCACAGCACGTCCGCTCATCACTAGTAAAAAAAAATTCCTAAAAAAAAAAAACAATATAAGATAACTTGGCTGCAAGTCTTTTCTTTAGCACAGGCACACTTTTACAACTATTAATAAGCTGGTACATTGTTTCCATCGCTTT
This sequence comes from Dendrobates tinctorius, assembly GCF_039654945.1. Lineage (NCBI taxonomy): Eukaryota > Metazoa > Chordata > Amphibia > Anura > Dendrobatidae > Dendrobates > Dendrobates tinctorius. The sequence goes on along the minus strand of NW_027361878.1, from coordinate 14,901,709 downwards.
TTTTCTCCTATTGTTTCCCTATTCTCTATATTCGTCCCCCTGACAGCCCGCACATTGTGCATCTCTTACCAAGAATGGGAATTTCTTCTGCTCTAAACCACTATCCTGTATCCTTAACCCTGGCAGACTTCTCTTCACGGCTGCCAAAATGCCACAAAATTTGATTAACAAGTTCCTCACGTCTTTGCGTAGATGCAAAAATTCTCTCTAAATGGGGAAACCTTGTTCTCTTAGTAAAAAAAAAGTCATAGACGATACGTGTGCGAGGTGAGACGTTTGATTGCATTGATACAGAGATGTCCTAAAAAGGCTTTTCGTTTTCTGAGGAAGATAGACATCGAAACGCGCGTCAAGGGGTACACGGGGACTTCTGACACTCTGGGTATAACTATTCATCTCTCTGGCTCCTCATTATATACTTATGATTGATACTGATTTTTCTACTCTGCACCTTGAGCCATGGTATGATTTTTTTCTCTTGTCTCTGGCTTCCCTCATGATTTATGTTGTGAGGTATGTACCCATTGAATTCATAGTATTAACCCTCTGCAAGCCTCATTAGGGGCAGCCAGGGACATAATCCCAGTAGAGTCCAGGTATATTTAATTTTTTACTTATTTTGTACCCTATTGTTGAAATTTTTTGCGCTCTGCACTTTTCTCTATAGATGATTATTATGACTACTGAATTTTGTAACTAAAATTCATTATGCAGGTAATTGCAGATTGCTTATAATTATGGATGCAAAATAATTACTCTTTTGATATTCATCCATTTTTTGAGCCCAGTGTTTTGCTTGTTTTTTTTCTGTATGGTCTGTATACATCTCCAAAACACTTCCTTTTAATATTTTTAAGTGTATGTTTCAATAAAATTTATTTTTTATACTTTACTATGTATGGAGGACTTCTTTTTGCTCTACATAGGTGTTTGGTGTTGTCTCGGTCCTCCGTGTTTATGATTTAGGGCATTTTTTGCTCTTAATATAAAACCTACAACAGAAAAAGTGAGCAAAAACCCTGCTGTAACTAAGTAAATAAAAAGCAAGAAGTGCACTTTGAATAACAGAGTTTTTAGTAATTTTTTTTTTTTACAAAAAAAAAAATAGCATAGAAGCCGTCCCACCACAACAAGGTAACGCTGATCAGGACGGTCCTACACTGTCTAATATTAAAAACCTTACCATGTGTCAATGTTGACGTCAGTGTGTGAATAAGGGCAGACAAAAGGACTGGGCCCAACCAGTGGAACACCAGTCTGGTGAAGCCTTATATACAATTTCCCGATCAGAGTTACCTTGTTGTGGTGGGACGGCTTTTATACTATTTTTACAAAAGTATTACTAAAAACTCTGTTATTTAAATGCACTTTTTGCTTTTTATTTACTTAGTAACAGGGTTTTTATTCACTTTTTCTCTTGTAGGTTTTATATGTTTTGTGGCCAACGTGAAGATGCGTTTATGTTCTCTGCATATGTACCAATGCAAGTAAGGCTCAATTTTTGTGTTTTTTTTTCTATGATGTCAATTACAGGCCTCTCTCATCCTTTTAACCCCTTAATGATCAGAGCTTTTTTTGGTTTTGCATTTTCGTTTTTCGCTCCCCTTCTTTACAGAGCCCTAACTTTTTATTTTGCCGTCAACATGGCCATGTGAGGGCTTATTTTTTGCAGAACAAGTTGTACTTTTGAATGACACCATTAGTTTTACCATGTCATGTTACAGAAAACAGGAAAAAAAATTCCAAGTGTGGTGAATCTGCAAAAAAAAAAAGTGCAATCCCACACTTTTTTTGTTTGGCTTTTTTGCTAGGTTCACTAAATGCTACAACTATCCTGCCATTATAATTCTCCAGGTGATTACAAGTTCATAGACACCAAACATGTCTAGGTTCTCTTTTATCTAAGGCCTCTTTCACACATCAGGTTTTCGCCGTCAGGCGCGACCCGGCGCTTTTGACAGAAACCGGATCCGGCGAAATGCAATGCCGGATCTGGTTTCCCCCCCATTGACTTGCATTTGCGCCGGATGGCCATGCGTTTCATCCGGTTTTCGCCGGATCCGGCAATGTGTCGCGATCCGGCGTCTGGAAAAAACGGTGACTGTAACGTTTTTTGTCTCCGGCGAAAAAGCCGGATCCGGCGCGTCCGGCTTTTTCACACAATGAAAGCCTATGAGCGCCGCAATGCGCCGGATCCGGCGAAAGCCGGATCCAGCGGCCGGATCCGGTTTTTTGGTCTGAGCATGCTCAGTAGCTCTGCCCGCAAGACATATATAAAAGCAAGACAGTGGGACCCACAGCCACACCCAACATGCCACCCAAGACAGCAACCAGGCGCAGGAGAAGGCAGGAGACCACTGCAGCACCATCCGCACCACCACCACCCCAAATGGAGCAGCAAATAGAACATGCTGAGGAGGGGAGGCCAGCAGCAGATGAGAGACGGTAATTATCAAATAACCCATTCCTCCAAACTAGGGCTATTGAATATCAAGATATTCATTGGCCCTTTGTTTCTCTTTATTCAACAGCCGCCCAATAGATGCAGCAGCAGCAGCAGCAATGGCAGCAGCTGGAACACCACCCACAGCCATGGAGTCTGGCCATGAGGAAGACAGCACATCTTCTGGGAGCCCTCCCTCGCATCGTCAGCGTTTGACGGTAAGTTTTTATTTCCAAAATCCATCTTCTCTGTAATATATGTCTATTCATTGCCTTTTATTTCAAAACAGGATTCACAAGATGAAGAGGAGCTCCCAGAAGAAGAAGGAAGGGGTGGACAGGCACCTGGAGTGGGCTCACAATTGGTAAGTTTTTTGCATCAAACGCAGAAACACAACATCACACTACACACAACACATAGAAAACAATGTTCTGCAGACCACACACAGCAAACAAATGCCTACATCCAAAGACATAACATTTTTTGTTTTCTTCTCTAGTCTTCCCAATCTGGTGCTCGGCCAAGAGGTCCTCGCAGTGCCTCCCAGGGTCGTCGGCGACAGCAACGCGGCGGTCACCAGCGTGTAAGTATAAATATTTTTGCTTTGTTTTTTTGCACTTTTTATTTCATTTCTTTTGTGGAGGCTAATTATGTTATTTTTGTCTTTTTCTTTAACAGCCTTCACAGCGTGCTCCCGACTCTGACGGTGAGGATGGAGGGATTGATGTGGACCGCCTCATCGATCTCGTCAGAGAAAGGGAGCCGCTCTGGAATATGGCTGACCGCCGCCACGCTGACCTGATCGTTACCCGACGACTCTGGGAGGAAATCTGTTCGCTCCTTGTGGGCCGCTGGGAGGACCTCGATGTTCGGGCCCAGATTAAAGAGCGTAAGTATATACAGTACCGGTTGCTTGATGTAAACCAGTGTTTCCCGAACTCCAGTCCTCGTGGTCCCCACGGATCATGTGTTCAGGATTTCTATTTACTATAGAAATCCTGAAAACATGACCCCTGGGGACCATGAGGACTGGAGTTTGGGAAACACTGATGTTGTATACTAACCACTCCTTTCTCGTTTCAGGGAACAGAATTGTGAATCGGTGGCGGTCTGTGAGGGATCGTTTCAAGAAGGAGTTCAATAAAGAGATGCGGGCCCCGAGTGGATCTGGAGGACGCAGGAGCAAGTACAAGTACGCAGAAGCCCTGTCGTTCCTCCGGGAAACAATGGTCACCAGAAGGTAAATATTACACACCACATGTGAAAAAAAATGTTATATGTAAATTTTTTTTTCAGCCAGGGCCATACCATGTCAGTATTTTAATTGTTTTTTTTTCTCTTTTTCCACAGCACGGTGAGCAGCACTCGGGAACCGGCACGATTGGACCCTTCTGAGGCGATCCCTGAGGAGACCGGCACCGAGGGACACTTCGACCGCCCCGGTACATCTGCACCTTCCCAGCCTTCCCACACATTCGACCCATCTGTCCCATCCACCAGCACAGGAGCATCGTGGCCGCCTACATTACATGAAGCTGCTGGTGAGGAGATCGCTTTCCCTTTACCCCACCCTTCTGCCCCTGCCACCTCTAGTACACCTGCGGGTACTGGGCGGCAGCGGCAGAGGGGTCAGGAAAAGACTTATGCGCCAGAGTTCTTGCATCTGAATGCATCTTTCCAGAACTGTCTAAAAGTCTTGTCAGAGCAAATCTCCGCAGGCTATCAGCAGATCAACTCCAGCATTCTGGAGGTGAAGACACTTCTGCAAACCATGCATTCAGAAGCAAGATCTTCGCCAAACCACACCTTTTTCAGGTCTGTTGTGGAGCGCATGGAAACGCTCTCTCCTGCCCAGCAGATGCATGTAATGCATTCATGCCACGCTGCTCTCCAGCAAGTTACCTCCCAACCTCCTCCTCCTCCCACCACAGTAGTTCCTCCACCTGCACCCCCTCCAGCCACTTTCCATCCTCCCCCTCCTATTACATCTACACCCCCTCCAGCCACTTTCCATCCTCCCCCTCCTATTACATCTACACCCCCTCCAGCCACTTTCCATCCTCCCCCTCCTATTACATACCATCCACCTCCAGCCACTTTCCATCCTCCCCCTCCTATTACATACCATCCACCTCCCCAGCACCATCCACCTCCCCAGCACCATCCACCTCCCTAGCACCATCCACCTCCCCAGCACCATCCACCTCCCCAGCACCATCCACCTCCCCAGCACCATCCACCTCCCCAGCACCCTCCCCAGCACCAGCAACCTCCCCAGCACCAGCAACCTCCCCAGCACCAGCAACCTCCCCAGTACCAGACATCTCCCCACTTCCAGCAACCTCCCCAGTACCAGACATCTCCCCACTTCCAGCAACCTGCCCCGTACCAGACATCTCCCCACTTCCAGCAACCTGCCCCGTACCAGACATCTCCCCACTTCCAGCAACCTGCCCCGTACCAGACATCTCCCCACTTCCAGCAACCTGCCCCGTACCAAACTCCTTCCCCATACAACTTGCCATCAACATCATCTGCTCCTACAGTCCCTGCCCAACCCTCCACTCCACCACCCACCACCTCTTCTGCTTCCCACATGTCCACCCATTCTGTAGTTTTTTCCACACCTTCACCTCTAACTGTTCCTTCCCCACCACGATCCCAGTCCTCTCTCCACACTCCCAGTGTCGAAGTGTCCCGCAGCCCCTACAGCAGTATTTCCACCACACACTACACAGAATTATAATGTGTGTATTTAAATAAAAATGACCAGTTTTATGGTTTCAGTTTTATAGTTTCAAAGTTTTATTAAACAAGTTTATTAAAATTTTTAAAAAGTTTACTAAAAAAAACATTTTTCAATAAAAGTTAAATTATTTTACACTGGTTGTCTGTCATTTCTTTCTGCGGCGAAAAAGGTTAAATACAGGGTATTTAAAAGGTGAAATGGTATTCAAAACTAGGTATATAACTGTGGGTAAATTTTAGCTTTTTGCCACAGTTGTGTTCCTGGTTGTGTTTGAAGCAAAGTATTTCACCTAAAAAGTTGTGTTTATTATTGGTGATTTCCTAACAATGTACACAACTTTTGTTAAAAGGTGAAATACTTTGCATAAAACACAACCAGGTACACACCTGTGGCCTAAAGCTAAAAATAAAGACCATGACAAGATAGCCAACTTTGGTTGGCAAAGGTATATACTGTTGGTACAGAAGGTACACAAGTTTGGTTGGGCACAAATCTTTCACACTCTGTCATCCTGCCAGTGTACTCTGCCTTTAGGTGACATAAAGTATAGTGCAAAATTGTCCCTCATTACTGAAACCGTCACAGAACTTCTAGTGGTAATGTCATGGTAATCTTGCAAGGTGGTTTCTTCAGAGGTGTCCTCAATGGAAATGGATTCCTTGCAGATAACAAAATTGTGGAGTACCACGCACGCTTTGATCACTTTGTCCACAGTTTCTGTCTTGAGGTTGATCGCAGTCAATAGGACCGGCCATTTGGCTGTCAGAATACCAAAGGTACATTCAACCATTCTTCTTGCTCTTGTGAGGCGGTAATTAAAAATGCGTTTTGTTCTTGTCAATCCTCTGCTACAGTACGGTTTTAAAAGGTGTTCTGACAGCTGGAAGGCTTCATCCCCTACACAGACAAATGGCATAGGTGGACCAGATGTTTGCGGCAGCGGTCTAGGTGGTGGGAACTGGAAGGTGTTTCCATACAGTTTACGCCCCATGGCAGACAGTTTGAAAACTTGAGAGTCATTGGAGCGGCCATAGGCCCCAATATCAACCGCAATAAATTTGTATTCCGCGTCAGCGATGGCCATGAGGACAATTGAAAAATATTTCTTGTAATTGAAATATTCCGATCCCGATCCAGCTGGCTTTACAATGCGGATATGTTTCCCGTCCACAGCGCCCAAGCAGTTTGGAAACTAACATATCTGTTGAAACTTGTCAGCAATTTCAATCCACCTCTCTGTTGTGGGCTCTGGTAAAAACTCTTCAGCTAAGGAGTCCCACAGTGCACGGCATGTGTACTTCACAATTCCAGATATGGTGGAAATCCCGAGTCTGTACTGGAAATGCAGTGACGAAAGGGATTCTCCAGTTGCAAGAAATCTGTGGGGAATTAAAAAACAATAAATTAGTTTTAAATCACAGCATTACATACCAAAACTGACCTATAACACTTGGAGATACAAATTACCACCAACAAGATTGCAGTGAAAGTGTGCTCTGATGCGATCATATCCAATAAATGTGGCTTACCTTAAAGTCACCATCAGACGCTCTGCGGGTGAAACAGAGAAGCGGCAATAGGTGTCCGCTTTTCTTATGAGGTGTGCAATGCGCTCCACCAAGTAATCAAAATTCTCCATTTTCATCCTAACATATCCAAAAAATTTATCCGGGTTTCGTCGAAGGTCCATGCATAGTGTAGAATAGACCCCACGCGTCATTCTCTTGGCTGTGATGGGGTGGATCCACAAACGTCGTCTACGATGCCTGATGCGCTGCTGTCTCGCTCTCTCCTTCTCCAGAACAATCACCCTCAAACGATTTGCCTCCGCTGTAAAATCCGCCAAATTCTTCAAAATATTTCCAATGACAACATCCATCTTCGCCAGTAACTTGCTCTTCTCTCCAACCTGCACTTTCTCCTCTACAACCTGTCAAAGAAGGGCTGTAGGAACATGCTATATATAGTTTTCCAGTAGCCAATCCCGTTCGGAAGGCCACAAGGGTCAATTTTAAAAACCGGATCCGGCGTAATCCGTCGAAAAACGGATAGAAAAACGGATGAACCGGATGAGACGGATCCGGTTTTGTCTGTCCAGAAAAAGACGGATCCGCCAGAAAACCGGATCCGTCACATCCGGTTTTACGAAACATTTGCCGGATCCGGCGTTCCGGCACGACGCCGGATCGCGCCTGACGCCGAAAACCTGATGTGTGAAAGTAGCCTAAGTGGTGAAAAAAAATTCCAAACTTTGCAAAAAAATAATAAAATTGCGCCATTTTCAAATACCCGTAGCGTCTCCATTTTTCGTGATCTCGGGTTGGGTGAGGGCTTATTTTTTTGTGTGCCGAGCTGACGTTTTTAATGATACAATTTTGGTGCAGATACGTTCTTTTGATCGCCCGTTATTGCACATTAATGCAATGTCACGGCGACCAAAAAAACGTAATTCTGACATTTTGATTTTTTTCTCGCTACGCCGTTTAGCGACCAGGTTAGTCCTTTTTTTATTGATAAATCGGGCGATTCTGAACGTGACGATACCAAATATGTGTCTGTGTGATTTTATTGTTTAATTTTGAATGGGGCGAAAGGGAGTGATTTAAACTTATGTTTTTTTATTTTTTTCATATTTTTAAAAACATTTTTTTTTTTTTTTACTTTTGGCATGCTTCAATAGTCTCCATTGGAGGCTAGAATCTGTCATAATTCTGATTGCTCTGCTACATACAAGCGATGAGCAGATCGCCTCTATATAGCTTAATTACAGGGTGGTGCCTACAGCAATCTGGTATTAACAACCATAGAAGTCTCAAGGAGACCTCTGGTTGCTATGCCGACGCACTGATGACCCCCGATCCCATGATGGGGGTTAGTGGTAAGCGTATTTCCGGCTCGCAGGCCGGAGGCGCCACTTAAATGCCGCTGTCAGAGTTTGACAGCGTCATTTAAATAGTTAATAGGCGCAAGTAGTTTGCGATTCCACTCGCGGCTATTGCGGGCACATGTCAGCTGTTTAAATCAGCTGACATGTCCCAGCTTTGACATATGCAAAGTAAACATCGGCCGACCAAGATGTGAAACTGAACAATGGTCGGCCCTTGAGTCGGTCAGGTAAAGTGTGAAAATAAACAATGTCCTACAAACTCCGTACACTGCCAATGTCTTAGGTAAACTATTCCCGACCAATTCAACTTATTTTCTACTAAATAATTTGATCATATTGCCCTTTTTCCCAAAAAGGTTATATGATTTCACATATGCCTTGCATTGTTCATGCTTCTGTGGCGGAAGCAAAGCAGAACTTTGCGATCCTGAAAAACACAGCAAAAACTGCTTTTTGTAGGTAGCTCCTTTTCTGCCAATAGAGCAGGTTTTGCCTGCAGGAAAAATAAAACTCAGCAAAAACGCAACAAGTGAACATAGCCTAAGGCTACGTTTCCAAGGTTAATTTTTCTTCACCTATTGAGTAAAATAGGTTACTTGCATTTTTTCGAAAATACACAGCGTAAAAAACTCTAAAACAAAAAAAAAAAAAAGAACTTGTCAGTATTTTGGACAATATTTGTGAAATATACCAATGTATATGTATTAGTTGCTTGTTTTGTGCCGCCTCTTGTTGGCAATATTTTAGGAAAGTAAAAATGCTTTCATTGAAAAAAACTAAAACTAACAGACCATGAAGCAAAACCACTATATGCAGCAGATTTCCTTCCTGCACATGCCCGTTCCACGTGATATTGTATCATTCATTTTCCACTGCCTGCAATGATATCATAGTTTTTATAAATGAATAAGAAAACATGGAAAACCTTTTTGGAATATTGGGTGACTGCCAGCACTTTTTTTTTGTGTGATATTCATCAGTAGAACAAAAACAATAAAAAAAGAAGACAAAATAAGTATCATAAAATTAGTTCCCAGCTTTTGAACAATAAAAAGAAAACAAGAAACAAGTATAATAAAAAAATAAAAATACTGCATGAATATGTACATGCACACTCCTCTCAGACGAGTGTACATGTTTATTTAATACTAAAAGGCACCTCACGCTGCAAAAGATCACATATGATGAATTCTGATAATTGTCAGCAGTAGCTGTAGCTCAGTGGTGCATGTTTTCCATTCTTCATAGTTCTGTCTCTGATCTATTGCTACCTGACCTTGAACCTTGCTTCTGACCATCCATTTGCCTAGCTCCTTTGCCTTGATCCACTACTTTCTTGGAATTCTGACCTCAGATTGTGGCCTGACTGCACCTTTGCCTTACCCTTTTGTTTATGGCGAGCCCTCTTGTCCCCAGACCTCTTGATTACTCAGCCTCACGGCTTGTCCGCTAGTAGTGACTAGCGACACACATATGCAATGGCTGGTTAGCCACTCCTGCCGAAATCAGTAGTTTTGACTGACGTTCATCTAACGTATATATGGGAGCCATAAGACATGATGCAACTCGGGATCAGAAATAAGTAACACTAAGAAAAAAAGTATCTGCCCCATGCAGATCTCACCTATACTTATATATATAAATATATATATATATATATATATATATATATATATATCTCTCATGTATAGTTTCTGATTGTTCGTTCTATATCATGCTTCTTCATGAGCTGCAGACCATCCTCATCCTCTAATGTATGACAGCTTTAACGAAACTAAAGCCAATACATCAATTCTTAGATCCTCTTTTAAAGTGAATCTGTCACCAAAATGTCACCCCTAAACTATTTATATGTGCATGTAGCTCTTTCAAAAGACAAGTCCCAGCACTACCTTTTACTTGGTCAGTTAATTTCTCTGTTATTGAAAAATCAGCATTTGAATTGATATTCAAATGAGGCTGAAGACCTATCAGTAGATCTGAAGCCTCCGTCACTCCAGCTCTATTCCCCGCTCTCCTTCCCTTTAAGGTCATTTGAGCGCCATACTCTGTCACATTGGTAGCAATATTTAGACTATAATATGATACTGAGGTTACAAATTCCAAGCTTTTACAACAATCATTCGGTACTATATTTTAACAACATATCAGATGTCTAAACATCTGCAGTAAAGATATGACGGTCATCCTCCTTTCCCACAAGATGAAGTCATCGTCGAAGCGTTACAGGATTCCCAGGAGACTGAGGCATCTCCATTTGGAAAGGGTAAAGAACGGAAGGCATTTAACAAAAATATATGTTAATGGAAAGTCTCAGGATCTGATGAACATGGAACATATGCTCCAAGCCATCACCGATCCAAATCACAGATAACCAGCGAAAGAACTGTAGCAACGCTCTGTTTTATAAACTTTGCTTAGTATAATATTGATTCATGTCAGACTGTATGGATTGTAGAACTTTAACTCCTCACAATATCCCCATTATAAACCTGCTGGCTGTCAGTGAATGGGAAAATTCTTGATCACCTTCCTTTTGTATATAGAATTCAAGCTCACTCTCAATCCAACCATGACCAACTGTTACTGCAGGGGTAGGAACAACGGCACAAATGGAGTGTAGGCAGTTTTCCATAGCAAATTATGGCATTTCTACAGAGAAGACAGCCATCTCAATAGAATATGTAACAAAAGGATATATACATGGAATATGTTGGCTACTTAGAGACACCAACGGCCATCTGTCCAGATCCCTTAACTCCATACGCACGCTCGCTCAGTGCAGCTTTCCATAATATTTCTACCCAAAACATGGAAATACTATAAAGAATGGTGTGTACTAATAGATTCCAGAAAACATGTGAGCTGTTATATAGGCTTATGTGAGCTGCTACCTCATGTACGAGTTCCTCATGTATGAGCGCCTTTCAAGTGCTTTCCTATTGTATGAGTGTTCAAGTGCCTTCCTCATATGCAAGTTCCTTCCTGAGTTTTGAGGACTCTCTTCATGTTTGACTGTTTGTCTCATGTGTGAGTGCCACCTGCATGTTAAAGTGCCTTTCGTATATACGAGTACCTTCCTCATGTGTGAGCGCCTTCTGCATGGTCGAGTGCCTTCTGCAAGTACAAGTCCCTTTCCTTACGTGACTTTCACATGTACGAATGCCTTCCTCATGCGAGTGTGCCTTCTGCATTCAAGTGCCTTGCTCATAGGCTGTGTGTTCGAGTGCCTTCCACACGTACAAGTTCCTTCCACATGTGTGAGCACCTTCTGCATGTTTCAGTGCCTTCCGCATGTTCAAGTGCCTTCCTCATATGTCTTGGGCATGTACGAGTGCCTGCCTCACAAGTGCCTTTTGCAAGTATGAGTACCGTCCTCATGAATGAGTGCCTTCTGCATGTTCAAGTGCCTTCCTCATATACCAGTGCCTTCCGCATGTGCTTTCCATATGTGTGAGTGCCTACCACATGTACAAGTGCCTTCCACATGTTCGAGTGCATTCCTCATATGCCTTCCACATGTACAAGCACATTCCTCACGAGTTAGTGCCTTCTGCACGTTCGAGTGCCTTCCGCACATACGAGTGCCTTCCACATGTAAGAGTGCCTTCCTTATGGGCGAGTCGAGTGCCTGCTGCATTCTAGTGCCTTCCTTATATGCCTTCTACATGTGTGAGTGCCTTCTGCGTGGACGAGTGCCTTCTGCGTGGACGAGTGCCTTCTGCGTGGACGAGTGCCTTCCGCGTGGACGAGTGCCTTCCGCGTGGACGAGTGCCTTCCGCGTGGACGAGTGCCTTCCGCGTGGACGAGTGCTTTCGGGTTCCTCTTCATGTGTGACTGCTATCCTCACGTGTGAGTCGTCCTCATCTGCAAGTACATTGCTCATGCTCTAGTTCCCTGCTGCTCATGCTTGAGTGCCCTCCATGTATGATTACCTTTCTCATATTTGAGTGCCTTCTGTATGCATGAGCGCCTTCATTTATATTACATTAATAAAAAATAATGATGACCTAGTTGTTGAGAAATGGAGCACTCGGAACCTAGGTCGTAACTTCTCTCAGTTTTCAGTAGGAAGAGTGCCAGGAACGTCAAAGCTGACTGAAATCGTTATTTTTTCAGATATTGCCTGCTTTATTCATAGGGCACTTTAGAACGACAGAAAAGACATCCAATACCTAAAAAGTCTAGAATTTTACTGACAGAATCCGCACGGTTATTCTGACCATCATTGTACAGTACATCCTCATTACATAGGAAAGGTAAAAAACAAAGACATATATAGGAAAGTCCCGTCTTTCCTATTCATAGCTGGCAGACATCTGGCCCAGAATGACCAGAGGGAATCCTGCTTATGACATACGTACAATTATTTTCCATGCTCCTGAGCTATCTTTATGAAATCAGCTTAAGTCGATTTAATTAAAAATCCCATAAAAGGTAAAGCTCTCAGCTAACAAGATATTCCTAGCCCGAGGGGTATAACTTCAGACTCTCATTTAGTACACAGGGAACATTTTAATCCAGATGGGATGGAAAATTAATGAAATGTACGTATCAGAATAAAGTAGATAAAAAAAGAAAAAAAGGGACAAGGAACAGGGGTGGGAGAACAGTACCCCTGATCCGTCAGAGCCTTCCAGGGACTCCGCAGTGGGGTGGCAACAAAGACAAAGGATTTACCAGGCGATTCCTTTTCTGCTGCCACGGGAAAGTACAAGCTTCTCTTACTGCCAAGGAGACTTTCCCACACTATTAGGAAAGGCATCAAAATGCCAATGTGTGTCTCCAGAAGGATTCCCCAGAAATTACAAGGGGCTACACTGTTACACACAGACTATTCACGCGTAACTGAGACCCCCGGTTTATAATTTTCTGCTCTCACAAATAAAAAAAAGATTGCCAAAATTTTAGGTCACCCAATATCTGGATGGCTAGTGATAAATTAGACCCAATGGTTGGATGGCTAGTGATAAATTAGACCCAATGGTTGGATGGCTAGTGATAAATTAGACCCAATGGTTGGATGGCTAGTGATAAATTAAGCCCAATGGTTGGATGGCTAGTGATAAATTAGACCCAATGGTTGGATGGCTAGTGATAAATTAGACCCAATGGCTGGATGGCTAATGATAAATTAGGCCCAATGGCTGGATGGCTAATGATAAATTAGACCCAAAGGCTGGATGGCGAATGATAAATAAGACCCAATGGTTGGATGGCTAGTGATAAATTAAACCCAATGGCTGGATGGCTAGTCATAAATGAGACCCAATGGCTGGATGGCTAGTGATAAATTAGGCCCCATGGCTGGATGGCTAGTGATAAATTAGACCCAAAGGCTGGATGGCTAATGATAAATAAGACCCAATGGCTGGATGGCTAATGATAAATTAAACCCAATGGCTGGATGGCTAGTCATAAATGAGACCCAATGGCTGGATGGCTAGTGATACATTAGACCCAAAGGCTGGATGGCTAGTGATCAATTAGGCCCAATAGCTGGATGGCTAATGGTAAATAAGACCCAATGGTTGAATGGCTAGTGATAAATTAAACCCAATTGCTGGATGGCTAGTCATAAATGAGACCCAATGGCTGGATGGCTAGTGATAAATTAGGCCCCATGGCTGGATGGCTAATGATAAATTAGACCCAAAGGCTGGATGGCTAATGATAAATAAGACCCAATGGCTGGATGGCTAGCGATAAATTAAACCCAATGGCTGGATGGCTAGTCATAAATGAGACCCAATGGCTGGATGGCTAGTGATAAATTAGGCCCAATAGCTGGATGGCTAATGGTAAATAAGACCCAAAGGCTGGATGGCTAGTGATAAATTAGTCCCAAAGGCTGGATGGCTAATGATAAATTAGTCCCAAAGGCTGGATGGCTAGTGATAAATTAGTCCCAAAGGCTGGATGGCTAGTGATAAATTAGACCCAGTGGTTGGATGGCTAGTGATAAATTAGACCCAATGGTTGGATGGCTAGTGATAAATTAGACCCAATGGCTGGATGGTTAGTGATAAATTAGACCCAATGGTTGGATGGCTAGTGATAAATTAGGCCCAATGGCTGGATGGCTAATGATAAATAAGACCCAATGGTTGAATGGCTAGTGATAAATTAAACCCAATGCCTGGATGGCTAGTGATAAATTAAACCAATGGCTGGATGGCTAGTCATAAATGAGACCCAATGGCTGGATGGCTAGTGATAAATTAGGCCCAATAGCTGGATGGCTAATGGTAAATAAGACCCAAAGGCTGGATGGCTAGTGATAAATTAGTCCCAAAGGCTGGATGGCTAGTGATAAATTAGTCCCAAAGGCTGGATGGCTAGTGATAAATTAGTCCCAAAGGCTGGATGGCTAGTGATAAATTAGACCCAGTGGTTGGATGGCTAGTGATAAATTAGACCCAGTGGTTGGATGGCTAGTGATAAATTAGACCCAATGGCTGGATGGTTAGTGATAAATTAAACCCAATGGTTGGATGGCTAGTGATAAATTAGGCCCAATGGCTGGATGGCTAATGATAAATAAGACCCAATGGTTGAATGGCTAGTGATAAATTAAACCCAATGCCTGGATGGCTAGTGATAAATTAAACCAATGGCTGGATGGCTAGTCATAAATTAGTCCCAAAGGCTGGATGGCTAGTGATAAATTAGACCCAAAGGCTGGATGGCTAGTGATAAATTAGGCCCAATGACTGGATGGCTAATGATAAATAAGACCGAATGGCTGGATGGCTAGTGATAAATTAAACCCAATGGTTGGAGGCTAATGATAAATAAGACCCAATGGTTGGATGGCTAGTGATAAATTAGACCCAATGGTTAGTGATAAATTAGGCCCAATGGCTGGATGGCAAATGATAAATAAGACCTAATGGCTGGATGGCTAGTGATAAATTAGACCCAATGGTTAGTGATAAATTAGGCCCAATGGTTGGATGGCTAGTGATAAATTAGACCCAATGGCTGGATGGCTAGTGATAAATTAGACCCAATGGTTGAATGGCTAGTGATAAATAAGACCCAATGGCTGGATGGCTAGTGATAAATTAGACCCAATGGTTAGTGATAAATTAGGCCCAATGGCTGGATGGCTAATGATAAATGAGACCCAATGGCTGGATGGCTAATACTAAATAAGACCCAATGGTTGGATGGCTAGGGATAAATTAAACCCAATGGCTGGATGGCGAGTGATAAATTAAACCCAATGGCTGGATGGCTATTGATAAATTAGACCCAATGGCTGGATGGCTATTGATAAATTAGACCCAATGGCTGGATGGCTAATGATAAATAAGACCCAATGGTTGGATGGCTAGTGATAAATTAGACCCAATGGTTGGATGGCTAGTGATAAATTAGACCCAATGGTTGGATGGCTAGTGATAAATTAGACCCAATGGTTGGATGGCTAGTGAAAAATGAGACCCAATGGTTGGATGGCTAGTGATAAATAAAAACCAATGGTTGGATGGCTAGTGATAAACTAGAAAAAATGGCTGGATGGCTAGTGATAAATTACCTCTACTCCGACAGGGACTGTATACAATCTCTGTACACCAACGCAGAACATAAAGGCTTAATCATTTCATCCATCACTCTGCAATACTTAATTTCTGCAGTGTTTGACAACATTTTCCTTGTTCCTGGCTTCCCCAACAGATCACAAGTTATCACTGGGGGGTCCAGGCAATGAAATACTAGGGGTACGGCTTATTGCCAAAGGAATCTTTCAGGCGTATCTGTTAAGTTTTATCAGGGTTCTGTTCTGAATGGATTATGGGTCTGATTAGACCCTTTATTACAGACCCGGACAAATTTTACTCCATTCTAGTAGTCAACTACTAAATATTGGGAACCAGCAATGACACTACAGTATTAGCAGACACCGGTAGGATGAGATCTGACAACATGGCTGTAGTATTTTTCATGTGCACTTTTAAACCCGAAGGCCTCATACATCAAAGCATTGCCCGACCTCATGGGGTACAGCCAGCACTAAAGGAGCCAGGAACCGAAAGTGCTGAAGATGCCACTGAAGACCAAAATGGACAGAAGATAATGACCAGATTGGAGCATAGTTGCACCACAAGACAGGTGAAGGCAAGGTGGGTATAATTGTTTTGTATTGGAAACCTTTCCTGAGCTTCTACAATCCTAGAAGGTTGG
Organism: Dendrobates tinctorius; assembly: GCF_039654945.1. Taxonomy (NCBI): domain Eukaryota; kingdom Metazoa; phylum Chordata; class Amphibia; order Anura; family Dendrobatidae; genus Dendrobates; species Dendrobates tinctorius. The sequence continues at coordinate 14,885,440 of NW_027361878.1, read as the reverse complement.
GGCCAGTTTTACTGGATTTGCCCAATGCGAATCTCATGAAATTCAGATTCTGAAATCTTTTGTAAATCCCTCAGATGGATATTGATAACAGACCTGAACCTATAGATTTCTATATGACTATCCCAAGGAATCCAGAACATCAGATGTTACATCAGACAACTTCCCGATATGAATGAAAAATCTTCATGTTGAATTTTTCTGTCCAGCTATGGACCCCAAACATTGCACAAACTGGAAACTTTCTCATTAATGGTGCGCAGATCAGGCAGAAAGCAAATGGCCAGCCACACCTAATATATGGGAACAACGTCTTGGCAGACCGGAGTGTTCATATGAGGATTTCACTCATCAACAAAAATCAATTCAATTTGTCTGAAATTTTTGCAAGTTTCCATGTTGGAAAGTTTCTATTATCCCAAAGGGGAGTGAGAGTGAAAGTGTGTATGAGAATGAAAGTGGGCTGATAGGTTGAAATGATTCCTTCACCGAGATCGACAGTGTAGAAAATAATGTCTACCTTATACACCATGCACTATGAAATCAGGTTAGCAAGATGCAAAAAAATGGCTGTACTAGAATTTACAGATATGATTTCTCATAGCATTGGGTAAAAACATCAATCTGAAGCGAGAGCTGGTGGGAAGATTCAAGGACTGGGTTCCGTTGGCTGAGCAGCTACAGCACCATGTGCAATGTCCAAGGAGCGGAGAAAGTGGCCTCCAGTGACAATAATCAAGATTCATCATTGAGAAGCCTCTAATCTGGAGAACACTTACAGTACTTAAATGTGTTAAGTTATGCCAATAAGATTTTTTTTTTTACTTTCTGGTCCTGAAAGAACCTCTTAGTGGTGCATTACAGAAAAATAGTGAAACTTTTCTATCTACTGGTAAACACTGTACATAATATTTATCTTGGTTCATTATAGAATTTTTTGGTTACAACAGTTTGGGAAGACCTTTTTGTTTTTCAGCATGGACCATGTAACACAACTAGTGTGGCCAATAAAAATGGTTGAGTTTGGTTTGGAATAACGCCCAAATCCATCACTCATAAGGCTGACAAAAGAATAGACTGCCTAAAAGCAACACACCACACCGTTACCTAACTTCCGATAACACTTCTGTGTCTTGATGGGAATGAATCCACACAGTTCTAACTGAATTGGTAGTGGACTATCTTCCCAGAAGTGTCAAGGCTATTCTAGAACCAAAGATGGAAACAACGCCACAATACTGTTATATATTTGCCCATATCGTATATTTAAATTCTACATTTAAATTATAACTGACGTTTCAGGAGAACTTGCAGCAGCATGTCCGTGTCTGCCGCAAGCTCCTCCCTTCGCCATAAAATCTTATGAGCACCAACTGTCATCTTCTATCTCAGTAACGGGCAAACCGTTTTTCACTCAAAGCAAATTTTAACCATCAATCGAAAATAAAAGATCAATCCAGGAGGGGAAAGAAACAGATTTCTCTGATAAGATATACAAAGATGCTTATTCTCTCGCATACTATTGATTTATGGAAAAAAAAAAAAATCAAATGATAGTTCATCTTTAAATAATTAGTTAATTAGTCATGACACCAGGCCTTAAAGGGAATCTGTCACCTATTTTTTCTATATAAGATGCGGCCACCGCCATCAGAGGCTTATCTACAGCATTCTGTAATGCTGTAGATAAGCCCCCGATGTAACCTAAAAGATAAGAAAAACGAGTTATATTATACTCACCCAGGGGCGGTCCTGGTCCGGTCCGGGTCCGATGGGTGTCATGGTCCGGTCCGCCACCTCCCATCTTCTAACGATGACGTCCTCTTCTTTGCTTCCTGCCACGGCTCCGGCGCAGGCGCACTGCTCTGCCCTCTTGAGTACTGCCTGCGCACTGCAGTATTCTGCTCTGCCCTCAACAGGGCAGAGCAGTGCGCCTGCGCCGGAGCCGCGACAGGAAGCAAAGAGGACGTCATCGCTAAACTATTAACACAAAAGAAAAGAGCAGCAAAAGCTTCTTTTGTTAAAAGCTAATATACATACTATTATTAATAACCTGCCCATAAAAAAGTGGAGATGTAAGCCATATCATTACGTAAGATTTCGACCTTCAAGTTTCTAGTATAAATTGTGTCATTATTACAAGAAATAATTATATAATTTAGGATGACTAACCTTACACTTCACATATTATATTCAAAAGAGGGTGAATCATATAGCAAGATACACAGGTACATTTTGCTAAAGTAAAAATATTTCCTACATTTTTTAGTGATCTATCAGAACACTGTGGTTAGGAATAATATAAACCGTAATCAAATATAAATATATTTCCAGACATTGGAGACAGCACACCATTCAAAGTGAAAAAAACTTCTGTTTAATGTCCCATCGTGGAGACGTTTCGGTTCATTAGTGAAAACCTTTCTTACGCCCAAACAGGCAATCCCTGCAGGTGTTGTGGCTGTCAATCAGCCACAAGACATGGAGTCGCGGGGACTCGAACATATTTTTCGAGCATGCCGAAGATGCTCAGTTAGCACCATAGCATGCTGAGATAACACCTTATCCCAGCACGCTCGCTTATCACTAGTGATCGCTCTTTACCTTCAAAACAGCATCAATTCTTCCAGATACTCTTGAACAAAGTAATGGATTTTGTATGAATATAGTCAGGTGTAACGAGACAAATTATACCAAACTCCGTGCTCGGCCAAGGAAACTTAGTGCAGCAGGTGAAAGACACATCATGTTACTTCCCTTCTAAGTTTAAAGATGTCCAGCAGTGCCATCAATTCAGACCTGGCAGTAACCAGAGGCACCTAGCTACACCCATCTACTGTTTTGAGAAGTCTGGCCAGAAGTGGTCTTCATGGAAGAACTGGAGCCAAAACCCATACCTTCTGGAAACAAAGTCCAAGTGAATAAATTGTGAAAATGAGGTGCAAAAAAGGCAGCAGGTTCTCTGGACTGATGAGTCAAAATGAAATATCTGGCTTTGACTGGAGGCAGTTTTTTTTTCGAAGGGCTGAAGAGCGGTACAATAATAAGTGTTTGCAGGCAACAGTGAAGCATGGTGGAGGGTACTTGCAAGTTTCAGATTATACATCAGCGAATTGAGTTGGGAATTTGGTCACAATTAACGATGTCCTCAATATTGAGAAATACAGGCAGATACTTATCCATCTTGTAATACCATCTTGGAGGCATCTGATTGGATGTATGTTTGGGGTCATCGTTCTGCTGCTGAATAATTTTGGAACCAATGTCATTAAAAACTATCTTCAGTATAAAGAAGATACAGAAGAACCTGGAAGTGATGATACAACCCCACAGAGCCCTGATCTAAGTATCATCCAGTTTGTCTGGGATTACATGAAGAATCAGAAGAATTTGGGAAAGCGACATCCACAGAATATCTGTAGTTATTTCTCCAAGATGATGGGAACAATCTCCCTACCGAGTTCCTTGAAAAACTGTGTGCAAGTGTACAGAGAAGAATTTATGCTATTTTGAAAGCAAAGGGCAGTCACACCAAATATTCCACATCATATTCCACAGCGCTTTACAAACATTATCACTGTCCCCATTGGGGCTCACAATCTAAATTCTCCATCAGTATGTCTTTGTATTGTGGGAGGAAACCGGAGGACCAGGAGGAAAGATGGGGAGAACCTATAAACTCCTTGCAGATGTTGTCCTTGGTGGGGTTTGAACCCAGGGCTGCAATGCAACAGTGCTAACCACTGAGCCACTGTTAGGAACGGCGGAACGCACTAAATAAAAATAATAATAAAGTGCGTTCGCCGCTCGGGGTCCACCATGCAGTAGGTGATATAACCGCTGCTAAGTGGTGGCAGAAGCAATATGGTGGAAATGCGCACAGGGTTAAACTTCACCCAGGTGCGCAGAGCAATCTCAGTTAATTCACAGAGATGCCAAATAAGTACAAACACAAAAGACTGAGCCTGTTGAGGTCACAGTATTCAGTAAAAACGCACACATGGTATCAGGTCACAGGAGTAGCCCAAGACGGCGGCACTACGTCCGTCTAGACCTACCGTGTGCGGAGCGTCGCAACTGCAGACGCAAAGTGGCTGCTACTGCAGCGCGGCGTGGACACTGCCGCTAAACGACAAGGCTAAGGCGCAAGCGCAATGTCGGACACTAGCAGCTGTGGATGTTGCAGCAGAGGAGCGCTGGCGCTGATTCTAACTCAGTCCCTAACCACATACATAGTATTAGAAGGAAGGGGTTTTTTAAAGTCATTCACCAGAATCATACATCCGTCCTCATACACACAGCAGCAAGTAATTCTATACTAGCGCATGGTGGAACAGCCATGTGCGCCTTTTATAGCAGCCGGGACCTTCCGCAAGCTTCCAAATCTCTGAGATGGACCAATGAGATCTGGAGCGGGACCTGAGCACATGATTCCCGATCTCCAATGGGAGATCGTTCCATGAGCATGCTCAGTAGGAGGACAGAAGGACTTAGCCTCAGGAGAGATTTGCTGCAAGGCAATCTCCTCTGCAGTAGATAAACAGCAGGAGACTGCAGATTGTGAGGGTCTGGATCCCTGCGGAGTAAACGCAGAAATCCGACGCCTAACATTACCCCCCCTCCTAGGGCCCCCTCCTCCCTGAGCCTTCTGATCCACCAACTTGTGCCCATCAGAGATATAGGCCTCAGACTCGTCCAAAGGCAAGTCTGATGTCCCGGTAGGTGACAGGGAGACCCGGGACAAATGGAAGGCATCAGGGGCGGCAAGATCGCCAGGTTTGAGAAGGGACCCATGGGAGACAACGGGAGCAGAAGTTAAAGTGTAGCGCCACCGTGTGTCGGCAGGCGTCTCCACCCTTCGTTTAAGGAGGCTATTCCGAGCACAAAAGGCGCAGGCCCGAATATATTTTTAACATCCCGAGCCCTGTGTGGCCACCAGTAAGACCCTGACAGGAGTTTTGTGGTCTGCATATAGCCACAGTGACCACCCCTCCTGGACGCGTGTGCCCACACGAGAACCTTCGGCCAAAGGCGGGGAGGAACAAAGGTCTTTCCCGGCGGCACAGAATTTGGCCGTTGCGGGGCACTGTTGTTCTGAGAAACAGCAGGTTGACAAATATAACCGCAACTGGAGTCTTGTGCCGGACGCACCTGGAGAACGGCGCGAGACACCTCCATGGGCTCTGGTGGTGGAACCGCTGGCTCGGGTAGTTCCAGAGGCTCAAAAAAATTGGGAGCCGAGGTAGCCTTCCGCTTGGATTGAGCACGCTCCATACCGCGCTCTGAAAAACAGAGGTCAAAGCGGGTGGAAATGGCAATTAGCTCTTCCAAACTTGCAGGAACCTCTCTGGTAGAGAGAGCATCTTTAACATGCTCTGCCACCAAACCTCTCCAAAACACAGGGATGAGGGCTTTATCAGACCACTCCAGCTCGGAAGCCAGTGTCCAAAAACGGACGGCATACTGACTAACCGAGAGAGAACCCTGAGTCAAAGCAAGAAGCTGAAGAGAGGTGTCGTGCGTGACCCATGGACCGAGGAAGACCTGCTTAATAGCTGTTAGAAACTGAGAGCAGCAGTCCGAACCTCTGGGTCACCACGCTCCCATAATGGCGTAGCCCACTCCAACGCCTTGCCCGACAGAAGGGAAACAATAAACCCCACCTTGGCCCGCTCCGTAGGGAATCGCGCAGCCAGTAGCTCCAGCTGAATAGAGCACTGGCTGATGAAGCCCCTACAGGAGGCGCCATCGCCAGAAAATTTATCGGGCAACGGGAGGCGGGTAACTGTCGGCGCGAGGGAGGACGTGGACATACGGGAAACCACGTCTGTGATTGCCTTTACAGCAGCTTCGGTGGATTGTGCAGCTGAGAGAGCCCTCTCAAGAGTGGCCAACCGGCCATCAAGCTGCCGAATACACTGTAACAGTTGCTGCTGTTCTGCCATCACTAGCCAGACCCTGGCGCTAGTAAAATGTTAGAAACGGCGGAACGCACTAAATAAAAATAATAATAAAGTGCGTTTGCCGCTCGGGGTACACCGTGCAGTAGGTGATATAACCGCTGCTAAGTGGTGGCAGAAGCAATATGGCGGAAATGCGCACAGGGTTAAACTTCACCCAGGTGCACAGAGCAATCTCAGTTAATTCACAGAGATGCCAAATAGGTACAAACACAAAAGACTGAGCCTGTTGATGTCACAGTATTCAGTAAAAACGCACACACGGTATCAGGTCACAGGAGTAGCCCAAGACGGCGGCACTACATCCGTCTAGACCTACCGTGTGCGGAGCGATGCAACTGCAGACGCAAAGGGGCTGCTACTGCAGCGCGGTGTGGACACTACCGCTAAACTACAAGGCTAAGGCGCAAGCGCAATGTCGGACACTAGCAGCTGTGGATGTTGCAGAAGAGGAGCGCTGGCGCTGATTCTAACTCAGTCCCTAACCACATACGTAATATCAGAGGGAAGGGGTTTTTTAATGAGTCATTCACCAGAATCATACATCCGTCCTCATACACACAGCAGCAAGTAAGTCTATACTAGCGCATGGCGGAACAGCCATGTGCGCCTTTTATAGCAGCCGGGACCTTCCGCAAGCTTCCAGATCTCTGAGATAAACCAATGAGATCTGGAGCGGGACCTGAGCACATGACTCCCAATCTCCAATGGGAGATCGTCCCATGAGCATGCTCAGTAGGAGGACAGAAGGACTTAAGGGTCTGTCACACTAAGCGATATCGCTAGCAATATCGCTATAACGTCACTGGTTTTGTGACGTTATAGCGATATTGCTATGTCTGATACTCACCTCCGACCGGCTCCCCCGCTGGTTATCGCTGATCGCGCGAGAACGTCCTGGACCGTTTCTCGTTGGGCGCTTCCTGCTGGGCTTCCTGCTGTGACGACGAGCGACGCGTGGATGCGGGCGGGAGGACGTCAGGATCGCCGCGTCTGACAGGTAAGTAGCGACCCCCGACCCCTGCGATGTCGCTGGTGAGATCTGCCTGTGTGGCAGCTCACTAGCGACCACTTAGCGATGCAACAGCGATCCTGACCGCGTCATATCGCTGGTCGGGATCGCTGGTGCATCACTAAGTGTGACAGTACCTTTAAGGGGGTTTTACACATAGCGATATCGCTAGCAATATCGCTAAAACGTCACTGGTTTTGTGACGTTTTAGCGATATTGCTAGCGATATCGCTATGTGTGATACTTACCTCCGACCGGCTCCCCCGCTGTCCGTCGCTGATCGCGCGAGATCGGGCGGCTCCATTTCTCGTCGTCCGCTTCCTGCTGTATGAGACGAGTGACGTGTGGACGCGGGTGGGAGGACGTCAGGATCGCTGTGTGTGAAAGGTGAGTATCGTCCGCTGCATCGCTGTGAGATCTTTCTGTGTGAAAGCTCACTAGCGATCATTTAGCTAGCGATGCACCAGCAATCCTGCCCGGGTCGGATCGCTGGTGCATCGCTAAATGTAAATGGGCCTTTAGCCTCAGGAGAGATTAATCTCCTCTGCAATTTCCTCTGCAGTAGATAAACAGCAGGAGACTGCAGAATGTGAGGGTCTGGATCCCTGTGCAGTAAACGCAGAAACCCAACGCCTAACAGCCACCATGTTGCTGATTTCATTTAAATTTCTTTTTTTTTATCATTCACTTTATATTTTCTTATTTAATAAAAATAAACTTTTAATACTTCAATTTTGGGAAGCATTTTAACTTTGCTGCAATTTTTCCACACCTGCCTAAAACTTTTGCACAATACTGTCCAAGTTTATTTTATTTATTTTTTTATTATTTTCTTTTAGCCAAAGTGAACAACTGGGCTATAAAACATTTTGCTTTATCAAAGGAATCAGAAAACTTTATACTTTCAGTCATATACCACAAGCCTCTCCTCCCCGCAACAGGACGAGCATTTCCATGATTTTAACCCCCATTAAAGGGAACCTGTCACCTCGTTTTGCCACTATAAGATGCGGCCACTGCCTTTCGGGGCTTATCTACAGCATTCTATAATGCTGTAGCTAAGCCGCCGGTCTGACCTGAAAGAGAAGAAAAACAAGTTTTACTATACTCACCCGGGGACGGTCCAGTCCGATGGGTGTCGCAGGTGCCGGGTCCGGCGCCTCGCCTTTTCATCTGATGTCGTCATCCTGCTTGCTTCGTGTCACGGCTCCTGCACAGGCGTACTGATCTGCCCTGTTGAGGGCAGAGAAAAGTAGAGCAGTGCGCAGACGCCGGGAATGGTCAGAGAGGCCCAGCGTCTGCGCACTGCAGTATTTTGCTCTTCCCTCAATAGGGCAGATCAGTACGCCTGTGCAGGAGCGTGACACGAAGCAAGCAGGATGACGACATCACATGAAGATGGGAGGCGCCGGACGTGCGACACCCATCAGACCGGACCGCCCCGGGTGAGTATAATAAAATTTGTTTTTCTTATCTTTCAGGTCACACCGGGAGCTTAGCTACAGCATTATAGAATGCTATATATACGCCCTGAAAGGCAGTGGCCGCAGCTTATAGCGGAAAAGCGAGGTGCAAGGTTCCCTTTAATTCGTGCTTACTGTCAAAACAATGCCTGTATATTGTGTACCCACCCTATAATTTTTGCCTTTCACTGCAGTATCTTCCCCCTCCTGTCTTCTTTTCTCTACTTTTCTCATCAGCTCAGCAGGTGCGATTTGCATCTTCGCCCACAGAAAACGAAGCTCCTCTACACACTTTGTTTTTCTCCCAATCCTTTCGCTACTGGAAATAATGTATGTTTCCATGTTTAAAAAATGTTTAATCTTCTCAATTAATCTCAGATACCACCTACCTTTCTCAAAGTCTTACGCTTGGTCTGGATTTCCTCTTCTTCGCTGAAGACATGGTCACTTTCTTGTGAGGAATAGGCTACTGAGGAGCAGGTGGACGTGCTGGAGATTGACCGGTCTGACGGCCTTATGGACTTCTGCAGGTCTTCCTCTGGCAGCAGATCTACAGGGTTTTGCTCCCTTGCGTGGTCCTTGTTGTCACAATGTGCAAGACCTTCTGGTTTACATAAGATGTCTCTATCAAGCGGTTGCGTGTACTTTTCTGCCTCATGAGCCACCGATAACTTTTGTAATTCTTCCTCTACAGGTATGAGATTTGGCTTCTCCATTACTCCTGCTGTAGACTGGAAGTTTCACTTGCTCGTCTTTGATCGTTTGTTACTTGCTATTTCCTCTTCAATGATCAGCCACAAATGGCTACTTGCTTTTCCATTGGCATCCCCTAAAACGTCTTCCTCAGACTCACTCCTCCTGTCCATGAGACATCTGCGGAGAGAGAGAGAGTTCAACACACAATGAAACATTTGTAAGAGTAATGGTATATGCAAAAGTTAAGTATTTGGTGCAGAAATTTCTGCACCATTTCGGCATCTCTTGGCAGGAAAAATACAGCAGGAAAAATGCACGTTTTTGCTGTGTTTTTTTGGTGCAGATTTTTCCCCGCTCATAAGCATGCGCCTGTGCACACATTGCAGATTTGTCTCTTTTTTTCCAGGCAGATTTGTCACAAAACCTCAAGTTTCCTGCTTCCAGCAAAGTGAATGAGACTCCTGAAGTTTCACAGACACACTGCTTATTTGTGACTTGCAGATTTGGTGCGTTTAAATCTGCAGCATGCCAACTCATTCAGCATTTTTGCTGCAGATTTCACTCATACTAAAGAGTGAAGGAATATCTACACTAAAAAAATGCATGTCAAAAATTTGCATTTTTTACATACCGTACATTTTTGCTATTGCATTTTTCCAGTCAAGAGATGCAGAAATGGTGCAGAAATCTCGGCACCAAATACTTAAAGTGTGCACATACCCTATGATATTTGCCTTCATAAAATTTATCAAGAGCTGAGAAGCCCTAATGAACCAGACCTAGCACAATAATGAAAAAAGTATCAAAAGCTGAGACGCACCAAGGAACTAGATCTAGCTCAAGAATGAACAAATATCAAGAGTTGAGACAAATGACAAACCAGACCTAGCACAAGAATGAAAAAGTATCAAGAGGTAAGAGGAACTACGAACCAGACCTAGCACAAGAATGTAAAAAGGAACCGACCTACAACAAAAATGACAAAAGTATCAAGAGCTGAGAAGCACTAAGGAACCAGACCTAGCACAAGAATGAAAAAGTATCAGGAGCTGGGAAGCACTAAGGAACCAGACCTAGCACAAGAATGAAAAAGTATCAGGAGCTGGGAAAAACTAAGGAACCAGACCTAGCACAAGAATGAAAAAGTATCAGGAGCTGGGAAGCACTAAGGAACCAGACCTAGCACAAGAATGAAAAAGTATCAGGAGCTGGGAAAAACTAAGGAACCAGACCTAGCACAAGAATTAAAAAAGTATCCGGAGCTGGGAAGCACTAAGGAACCAGACCTAGCACAAGAATGAAAAAAGTATCAGGAGCTGGGAAGCACTAAGGAACCAGACCTAGCACAAGAATGAAAAAGTATCAGGAGCTGGGAAAAACTAAGGAACCAGACCTAGCACAAGAATTAAAAAAGTATCAGGAGCTGGGAAGCACTAAGGAACCAGACCTAGCACAAGAATGAAAAAGTATCAGGAGCTGGGAAGCACTAAGGAACCAGACCTAGCACAAGAATGAAAAAGTACCAGGAGCTGGGAAGCACTAAGGAACCAGACCTAGCACAAGAATGAAAAAGTATCAGGAGCTGGGAAGCACTAAGGAACCAGACCTAGCACAAGAATGAAAAAGTACCAGGAGCTGGGAAGCACTAAGGAACCAGACCTAGCACAAGAATGAAAAAGTATCAGGAGCTGGGAAGCACTAAGGAACCAGACCTAGCACAAGAATGAAAAAGTATCAGGATCTGGGAAGCACTAAGGAACCAGACCTAGCACAAGAATGAAAAAGTATCAGGAGCTGGGAAGCACTAAGGAACCAGACCTAGCACAAGACTGAAAAAAGTATCAGGAGCTGGGAAGCACTAAGGAACCAGACCTAGCACAAGAATGAAAAAGTATCAGGAGCTGGGAAGAATTAAGGAACCAGACCTAGCACAAGAATATATTATGCGCTTTATGCTTCAAATGTCACAGATTTATTTTCATTGTGGATTTGAAATCTGCATTGTAGACAAGTAAAGATCAAGAAGCGTCAGGTCACTTTTTGAGTCTCAATTCAGAGAAACTTTTAGATTGACACTGAATGGAGCCAATCCACGTGCAAAAGGCACAACTGTCTCGGATTTCATGTAAAATCTGTATCAGATTTTTCCATCTCAAATAATTGTCAAGTGAGCAGTAACTGAGCTCTGATCACCAATGTGAAGTGCAATTTCTATGCTGTATGAGCAGTAGGACAAATCTTCAGCCTGCACAGACCCATAGAACGCTGTCCACTTTCTTTTGCTCAGATGCTAGTGTCAGCAAAGGCTCTTACACACCAACTCTCTAACAAGAAACTGAAACGGCACACAATCCCTCCACCCAAAAAAAAATAATCTTTTTCTTGCAGCATCAGAAATGTCAACCTTCTTATGACACCCTCTGGGACAAAATCAGCTGAAGACAGAGAGAAGATGACAGAAGCCTAAAAGGATGGAGCAGAGAAAGTACGAAAATCAGGAGAGAAGGGAGGCAAAGATAACCGAAAGTAAGGGAGAAAACAAAGGATCCCCGAAAAGTAGGAAGGGAGCACGCAAGCACAGATGTTACAAAGAGGAAGGAGATGGAAAAACAGGCAGGAGGGGTAGACAGCGAGGGTAGAGAGCTGCAAAAATGGAGGAAAGTAAATGAAGGTGACGGGGGGGGGGGGGGGGGGGACGGGACAAAAATGAGAGCTCAGCACAAAAGTAGACAAGAGGTCCCAGTGCTGTCTGCACTCACCAAGCTCCCAGGTGGCATGCCAGGTCAGACGTCTATATACTTGTTAAAGGACCACATGCCAATCTGCTCTCCCAATCTGCTCTCCCCTCCTCCTGCTCCCCTCATATCTTGTTCAATGAGGGTTGGCTTAGGGCCAACGGGAATAGGGAAAGAGAAGGTTCCCACAGAAACACTGTGTGTCCTCAGCCATCATGCCAAGCAAGGCAAACCCAGGGATGTCAATCCGGACGAGTCCAGGTACAGGTGCGGGACATTATATTTTAATTTAGGAGATGCAGACTCTGTGGGTGATAGACTAGACAGCTGCATATTTATAGACGGGGAAAAAAAGAATAGGTAAACCAAGTCTGGCACAGACATAAAGTGATAATTGTAGCAAACCATCTGCCAACATTCTGCATCGCATGTGAGAGACAAGAGTCATGGCTGCAACCGGGCTCCTGGACTAAACTTTGCCAATGAGAAATAGGACAAAATCCCAAGATAATTATTTACATAAATACATAACCCAACAGTGTCAGACAGAAGAACATTAGGCCCACCAGAGGATTTTATTCTGAGGGCTCTTCTTTCTCCCCCACTCAAAGTTTGCATAGCAGCTGCAAGATTTGCACTATGAACTCTCCTTACTGAGAAGCCAGGGCCCACCGGAGGATTCTCGGGTTCTCTGGTGGGCCAGTCCAACCCTGTAACTCAAGCTCCGCAAAGGTGGGTCCTCTAAATAATGGTATCTGGCAGCTGGCCACTGAGGAACAAGACAAGGTAGAATTACTGAAAGGAATTTCAGCTTTGTGTGTACCAAAAAAGAAAGAGGCGGATGGGGTCGGCCACATCACCCTTAAAAGGACATCTAATACACTCAGTTGGTTAAACATAGATATGGCCCAAGCAGAAATTAATAAAGTTAATGTTCCAGTTAGACTGAAGAGATGGCCAATAACCTAGGCAATGAGCAGTAAACTACAGAATTAAATATTACTCCACTCTTAAGAATGGAGAGGATTTTTATTAAATAAATTACAAAGTTGTTTTTTTTTACAATCACATCGCAATTTTAACTGTGTTGAGAAATCCCCTGTAATAAAGCCTATCACATGGGGTTATGGTAGTCATATGATGGTTCCTATAAATGATCTTTGCCAATCTCGGTCAGTGTAAACATGTTCCTCCAAACTCGTTGTAAACAAGGGATGTGCCACCAACAAAAAAATTATTAATGCATTTCATAGTTTAAAGGGCTTGCCCCCTCTAGGACAACACCTTCTTGAACTAAATGTTTGGCCCTGATAAAATAAAAAATCCTATACTCATGTCCCATACCGGTGCCATTCCCGCTTGTTCGTCACTTGATCTCTCTGGGGCTCTCGGGCGGTGTTGTGACATGTGACTCCGGTGCCCAATCAGCTGCAGACTGGATTTTCTCTTCATGTCCAATCCGTACGTAGGCGGGGACAGTGACGCCAGCGCTGTTTGGGCGCCGGGCTCATGTGTCACAACACTGCACGAGAAACCTGGGGAGAGCTAGTGCCGACACCGCGGGAACGGCACCGGCACGGGAAGTGACGTCAGGCTTTACTATTTCATCGGGGCCAAACATTTAGTTTAAGAAGGGGTTTTCCTAGTAGTGAACAACCCCTTTAAGATATCAAACGTTTGTATTAATACAAACTTAAAAATAATTTCACCTACATTTTGCTCATTCTTCAGGTGATTGCCAGTCTGTTTACACTGGCGGATTATGGATAAGCAAGTGTTACCAGGAATGTTCGTTCCGACTGAGTACACCTTGTTGCGGTGGGATGGCTTTTTTAAAAGGGACTACCCTATATTATTTACATGTACTATTACTATTTATTTATTCATTTACTTACTACAGGGTATTTACTCAAATGGATTTTTTTTAATCTGAGGTTCTGTCTGTTAAATGGCCACAGTGTGAATGCACACCTATGTATTGTTCTTATACCAACATGTGATCCAGCTCAATTTTTTGGGTTTTGTTTTAGTTTTTTGTACTTCATACAAACAGGGGCATATATCCCCCTTTTCGGCTGTTCATTTTGTTTATGCAGCTTTCCACGGGCAGGTGTTTGAACAGTTGGGACCCAGGTCCTGCTCTGCCCTTATTTATTTTGACATCTGCTCACACATAATGAGGTGAACTACAAGAGGTAGGTCCCATCCTGATTGGCTATACTTTGTCAGGGTGGGATCAACCCTCCTAAGCCGTCTATATGGGCATGCAGATCATAGGAAGCTGAATAAAATGACACCTTGATATCAGCGATACGATGTCTTATTCCAGAGTGATCCACATTTTCTTAATATGCAAATTAGATCTATGGGCCAGACATTGATCTCCCCGTGAATCTGCTTTGCTTCCAGAGCTTATTCTAAATGAAAGTGGGTGTTACCAGTGTGAGACATGTAGATCAGGAGAGCAGACTATCAGTCATTACATGTCTCACACTGGTAACTCTCCCTTTCATTTAGAATAATCCCTGGAGGCAGATTTTCGGGGCGATCTATGTCCGGCCCATAGATCTTAACAGATCATTTACATATTAAAGAAATATGTTGATTTCTCTGGAATAAAACTTCAGATTGCAGATATCAAAGTGTCATTTTATTGATTTTTCTATAACCTACATGCCCATACAGATGAATTAGGAGGGTTACTTTCCCTAATAATGAGTCAGGGCCAATAGAAATGTAATAAAATAAAAGAATAATTATTATTATTTGTTATTATTATTAATCTTGTGGTTGGAGGCATATTACTTTCATAACAATTCAGCAAAGTTTAGAAATTGTATTCATATTAATATATGTTATGTTTGATTAATATAAGATCCCTATAATTATGTGTAGTGTTTCTATGGACTATTTTAATGCAGACGGAACATATGATTTTAATAAACTGTTATAAAAACTCTAAAGCTAGCAACAAAAAGTATGTCATAAGGGAAAATAAACTGATAGGGGTTATAATATAAAGCACCAATATACTCTTCTTGAAGGTTTCGGAGGGTGACGCAAGCTATACTAGAAGATGAGTGGTAGCTCCGCTCTCCGTAGGATATATGCTGATAAAGTTCATTTTGTGCTTTAACCTTTGACTTTCTACCAACCTTTCCCTCTCCATCCTTCTATATTCCATAATATTGCTGTATTAACCATAAGGGTAAGTTCAGATAAGAGCATTTAGATGTCAATTTTGAAGCATATCCGCCTCAAATTCCAAACCAAAAGAGTATTAAAAGCGGTATATGAAGCAGATTTTCATTTTAAAGTGAATCTGTTACAAAATCTAAGTTGCTTTGCTTGATATAGTATAATAAAAGGAAGAGATATGTTAATACAATGTGGCAGATATAAAAAAGAAAAAAAAACCTGGACACTGGCACTTCTTAAAGTGCTGGTGTAAAATAATGTGTTTTTGGGGATTACCTGTCTTCTTCAGAGAAAAAGACAAGGGCCCTGACTATCGCCACCAGACCCATTATTCCTCTACTGTCATATACTATATGTTCCAATCTGCTTTTTTTTTCTTTAATTAATTTTCTTCAGCTAAATTAATGACATTTTAAAAATCTCATCTCGTGCATACATGTTTTGTTTATATATTGACCTGCTTTGGGGATTTTAAAGCTTGCAGGATGTCAATTCCTTGTGCAGAATTCATGGTGAACTTTCTCCCTTTGCAATGCATTGGGTGAAACACTCAACAAAATCCACGAAAAAAATATACACGTAAAATGCAGATTTTGATGCAGAAAAGGCAAAAAAAAAAATGCTGCTAAAAATCCTCATCAAATTCAATAAGTGTGCAGGCCCCCAAATTCAGGAATCCTAAATACAAAACTGAATAAGGGTAGTTACATTTTTGGGTGCTCGTGATTCTCCCCCATACCTCCCCCTTTGCCTTCTATCTTACTAAGATGATTTCATTAGAGTCCATGGTGATACTATAATTCTTTTTGACCCACATTTATGTTCTTTACCTGGTCTATTATTGGATAAAGCTTTATATTTTATGTCAGTTTTCTCTATTTTCTAGGGGTCTGACGTCTAGGACCCCAGCGATCCTAAGAACAGGAATCCAGACCCAAGAAATCACACGTTGTACTCTGCTTTCTTCATCAGTCCCATAAAAAAAATGAATGTAGAGGAGCTCGAGCATCCTCACCTCTGTATCATTCAAGATTCGGAATCCCGTTCTCCTGATTCCGGACCCCCATTTTCAGGATCTCGGGTGGTCCCAGTAGTCAGACCTTCAAAGAACAGTATGTTAATATTTTCAAGAAACATTGTTATCAAAGTGCTGATAGAAAATGGAAATGTTTCTTGTGGATATACATGAGATGAATCAATGGTCATGGCTTTAGATGTTTTTCAGAGTTTCCAGGTTGAAACAGTTAAAAACAAGGACACATCGAATGTGCCAAAACTCAGCAGCAAACTTACCCCCTGCCCCCCCAAAAAAGGACTTACCGTAAATTATTAAGGAGATATTCTGAGGAGTAGTTAAATCACATAGGATGGATAGAACAACTGTTATTAATGGTGCAAATGTACATTCCCATTTCCCAGTATATCACTACATGCAAATCCCAGGGGGTGTCGGGACCCTCGTCATCACCCACCCTATACCAGTCTACACACATTTTCTGTAGATAAGAGCACAGTCAAGTTTTTGTTTGTTTTTAGTTGTTGCAATGATTTTAGGTTCTTTTATTTCAAGTTTTTATGACGTTTTCCGCCATTTAAATCCAATGAAGTCTCATTTATGACGGATTAAACGATATTTGAGGTTCATTTTTTTTTCACCCAATTTACTAAACCACCACAATGATGGACGCAGCAGAGACAAGCCCTGAATATATATATATATCCTGTATTCCTAATCTGAGCAACAGCTGTGACCATTACACAGATTACCAATCCCCACCGTATTAATATGCAGGATTATAATAATCTGGAAAAAATACCTGCAGATTAATGCCGATTCACTGACATTTGACATGGGTATAACTACGTCCCTAATGACACATGGAACACAGAACATGAGATCCATAGATAATATGGATCCTTATAAGTCGCCGGCTCTTCAGCCGAAGTTACATATGTTTCTGGTTCCCACCTTGCTACATGTCACGAATGTTCCGCGCTCTCCTGTACACTGCAGGTAATGCTAGCGCGGGGGGGGGGGGGACAGCGCCACAATCAATGCACTGAACTGCAGGTGTCCATTGTCATTAGAATCCAGGGCAATAACATGTTTGGTAAACAAAAAGACTAAAACATAAATAACACAATAATGTCCAAACTGAATCACGTGATGGTTTAGACTTTCAAAGAGGTTCTGCAGCTGCCCAGACACTTTGAGTTAATGAGGCTCACAGTGTTGAGGGAAGGAAGGGGGGTAGAAAACAAATGAAATTGATACAAACATCATGTACCTAAAAGTTTAATTTGGTGTTCTGAAAGGTCCAGTAAACCTTTTCTTTTTGCCATGTCAGTCAGTGCCACATAGGCATAAAACACTTGTCAAAAAGAGTAAACGGCTGATGCAAGTGTCGTCCTGTGATACAAAGGTCACCGATCGGCCCGCAGGTCAGACCCCGACCATATACAGAAAATAATGACCAATCTCGCAGTCACTGAAGAGTCCGTGTGCTAAAGCGGTACTCCCATCTCTAAGCTCCTATCCCGATATGTTGTGGGTGTAATAATAATTTTAAAAAAATAATATTAGCCAATACCTTCAATTAGAAATATAGTATAGTTCTTCTGATTCGCTATGTGCAGGGCATTGCAGTAGATCAGGTATCCATGGTTACAGCCACTAACTGCTATCACTATTTGAGTGGTCATCATAACCATGGATAGCTAAGCTACTAGAATTCCCCTATACATGGGGTAAGTGACATGGCTAATCAGAAGAACTATACTACATTTCTGATTGAAGGCATTTGCTAATAAGATTATTATTCTACCTACTAAATATAGGGATAGGATCTTGGAGATGGGAATACCACTTAACGATAGCTAGATAGATGAGATACTCATCCCCCGAAGTCCTGGCGGTGCCATGTGTGGCATCTCGCAGTTTACTGTTGCCCCCTTTTTCTATGTCTCAGGCTTAGCAGAGCTTCTGAAGTGTCACCTGGTTACTAGTTGGAATGTCGCATCATCAATGCCCCATGCAGACAGCAGAGTGTGACCTGAGCCCTACAGGTCTCCATAACACAAGCTCCCACCCTGCCAGGCTATGCCCACCGTGCCAGCTTCCCACAAGCTGCCTCCTTCTGTTTCTTGGAGACACAGTTTGCAGAATCTTGCAGTTGCCTGTGATGGTGTGAGTGCTGTGCCGGCAGCCCCGGCTGTGCAGCTTACCCGTCCTGCCCCGTCCTCAGATCCTCCAGTCCCGGAGCTCCGAGAACATTTTTATGTGAAGACAAAGGGGCGGGGAGACAATAGCAGAACGGCCAGGGGGCGGCGCTACCGTGCGTGCCGGCAGCAGCGGGGGGGACGTGGCCGGCTGCTGCCCTCTGTTGGACGCATCTACGAACCGCATCCTGCTTTCAGTGCTAAAACAGGAAAGTTTGTACCCCCCCCCTAAAAAAAAAAAAAAAGTTAGTGACACAAGTGTTTTTTTTTCTTTTGATTATTCTCTCTCACCTTCCAAGAGTTATAACTTTTTTTTTTTGTTTGAGCTGTACTTTTTATTATTAGGGTATGTTTACAACTTTCTGATCATGTTTGTTCCCTTTTTGGGAAGGGAGGGGGCAAACTGATATTAAAATGGCTATTAGGGGTTTTCTTTACAATATGGGATAGATTATTTTTTACTAATTTGAGCGGCTACACATGTGGCAACATCAAAGTATGTTCTTTGTCAGATTTTATAGAAAAGAGGTGATATGAGCTTTTATGTTTAATAAATATTTTCTCTCTTTTTTTAACTTTATCTTGGTCCCTGATGGGATTTGAACCTGCGATCACATGGTCACTTCTCCAATACACTGCAGTACTGTAGTCTAATACCGTAATAGCGCTAGACAAGGGACATCTTCATGATCGACAGCAGCTTCTAAGAGGTCAGAACTGTTCTGACTGCAGCAGTTAGATGCCGGCTGTGTAACACAACTTACACCCGCACTGTATGGATCGGACTCAGCTGCTGAGCCTGCTCCAAGCTGCCATGCCAGTTACATTTACTTTCTGCAGAACCGTGTTCTTATGATACGTACAGTGGTGGGATCCACATTTATCAGACATTTAGAGCATATCCTGAACTAGATGGAGGCCCAATGCTATTGCATCAGGAGGGTAAATTGTCTGTGTCTGACCGTGTACAGAACATAACCACATCTCCTGGGCAGGGGAGGAAGCAAAAGACAATAATAATAATCATCTTTATTTATATAGCGCCAACATATTCCGCAGCGCTTTACAGTTTAACAGTTTCAACACACAAGTCATAAGTAACAACGTTAACAATACAATAAATACTGACATTACAGCAGGAGATCGCAGAGGATACATTTTGTGAGGTAAAATATTGTCTAAAAACAGTCAGTGAAATATTTTACCTCAGAAAATGAATCCTCTGTGATCCCCTGCTGTAATGTCAGTATTGTCTTTTGCTTCCTCCCCTGCCCAGGAGATGTGGTATGCTCCGTACACGGTCAGACACAGACAATTTTTAAAATGAACTTTCGTTCGTGGGAAAACCCCTTTAATATGACCGGCTTCCTCGGCCTGTGGACACGTTGCGCATCTGCCACCGGGATCAGCCGAATGATTCACTGCGCCTGCACAGAATTCGCGCAGGCGCAGTAAATCAGACAGCTGCCATCTTTGTGCAGACATATAGCGGCGGTCACATTAAAACTGCGCATGCGCTCCTTCTGTACAGAGATGGCAGTGGTCAGTGAATCATTCGGCTGATCCCGGCGGTGGCGTGTTTGCGACGGTGTTCCGCTGGTGGTACCGTGCAAGAGGCGGCATACGGCGTATACGGTGTGCGTGTGTGTTTGGTGTGTACGGCATATACAGTGTGTGTATGGTGCACGTCGTATATAGTGTGTGTGTGTGTGTGGTGTTTTCATATTGAGACACCCATCACTTGGGTGTCCCAATATGGCGGTCGGTGAACTTCCGCCGCGTGGAATTCTGGGATCCAGACACATCTGGACAGAACAGGATGTGAAGACATTACAAGGTAAGTATATATCAGATTCATATACCCTCTTAAAGAGGACATGTCACAGGTCAAAAGTGGCCAGTTTTTGCTCTTGTTTCCAGCTGCCAATCTTAGTAATATCTTTTTTTTTCTTTAAAAAACCCCATACAGTTTCAGAGATATGAGCCTTTTTACTTAGTGCTAATTATTACTGTCTTTACTAAGAAGGCGTGGCTCAAAGGATACAGAAGACACACCCCCGAGGACCCTGCTGTAGGCTTAAAATGACATCACTGCACCACAGTGTACAGTATGTGGGAAGGAGGAATCGGATGCCAGGGTGATTGAGAGATCAGGATTTGGTGAGCTTTATTTTAGAGGGGGGGACACAAGCATAACATTAATATTTTTAATGGACATGGAGAAAGATATTTTTTAATGTTAGTTAACGAAATTGTACTAAATTGAACAATTCCAATCAATTGCTCACTGGAAAATAAAAAGATGGATATGAGAGACAGATGGAGCTCTGATGGGAAAAACTGACCGAAGGGCCAAAAATGGATGAAAATTGGATCCAGCATATTGATGAAAATGGCCCCTGTATTCTTGTACACAGAAAAAAAATGGACTTTAGAATTAGGTCTAAAGGGCAGAAGGGACCCCCCCCCCCCATCGCTGTGAAAACCAACCACAGGTCGGGCTTCATAGAACATGATTTTACCTAAATATTTCGGTATTACAATATATAGAACAAGCAATCAGATGATCACAGGTTCAAATACAAAAAAAAGGTTTTAAAAAAATCTTGAAAAAAAAATACAAAAAATAAAAATTTCAAATACGCTCCCGTTTTCTGCCATTAAAAAGTAATCATACTTCGTACCGCCACATCCATAAAAGTTCATAAAATTATCTTGAAACATATTTTGCCCATACTGTAACGGAAAAAATAACAAAATTGTAACTACAATTGACATTTTTTCATCGCCACACTTCCCCACAAAAATGGAATAAAAAGCAAATAAAACATAACATGTGCCCTGAAATTATATCATGCACAAGTGCTTCTCACAAAATTAGAATATCATCAAAAAGTAATTTATTTCAGTTATTCAATTCAAAAAGTGGAACTCATATATTATATAGTCATTACAGAGTGATCTATTTCAGGTGTTTATTTCTGTGAATGTTGATGATTATGGTTTGCAGCCAATGAAAACCCAAAAGTCATTATCTCAGTAAATTAGAATAATTAAAAAAACACCTGCAAAGGCTTCCTAAGCGTTTAAAAGATCCCTTAGTCTGTTTCAGTAGGCTCCACAATCATGGGGAAGACTGCGGACCTGACAGATGTCCAGAAGGCAGTCACTGACACACTCCACAAGGAGGGGAAGCCACAAAAGGTCATTGCTAAAGAAGCCGGCTGTTCACAGAGTGCGTTATCCAAGCATATTAGGCTAAGTGCACATGTACCGGAACTCTCGCGGAAATTACCGCGAGAATTCCGGAATTCCATTCCGCGGGAAAATCGCATTTTAAATTCCCACGATTTTCCCGCGGAAAAACTAGCATTTTGCAAGCGTATTTAGCTTGCAGAATGCTAGCGTTTTCCAAGCGATCTGTAGCATCGTTTGGAGAACTGATTGACAGGTTGGTAACACTCGTCAAACATAGTGTTTGACGAGTGTGACCAACTTTTTACTACTTAGGCCGCCTATGCGGCATCAGTAGTAAAAGATAGAATGTAAAAAAAAATAGTGTTATTCTTACCTTCCGCCGTCCCGCGCATCCGTTCCCAGTAATCCTTTGCGAAAATGCCCGCGATGACGTCCGTTCTCGCGGGATCGCGATGTCTCGCGGTAATTCGCGATGACGTCTCGCGAATGACCGTGAGACTTCGCGATCCCGTGAGAACGGACGCCATCGCGGGCATTTTCGCAAAGGATTACTGGTACCGGGAGCGTGGAGAGAGGCGGGAATGCTGCGCGGGACGCCGGAAGGTAAGAATAACAATATTTTTTATTTTAAATTCTATTTTTTACAGGGATATGGTACCCAAAGCCCGGAGGACAGTCTCCTCTCCTCCGGACCGTGGGTACCATCCGCAATTGTTCTGCTTACTTTCCGCATGGTGAGCACAGCCACATGCGGGAAGTAAGCGGAACAACGCATTCCTATGGGTGCGGGATCGCCGCGATTCCGCAAATTAATGAGCATGCTGCGTTTTTTACCGCGAGGCGATTCCGCCGCGGTAAAAACCGCAGCATTAGCACAGCATTGCGGAATCCCATAGGAATGCATGGGATGCTTATTTTTCGCGCTTTCGCGGCAAAATCGCGCAGTTAAAACCGCCGCGGAAACGCGAAAAAAACGCCACGTGTGAACTCAGCCTTAATGGAAAGTTCAGTGGAAGGAAAAAGTGTGGTGAAAATAGGTGCACAAGCAACCGGGATAACCGCAGCCTTGAAAGGATTGTTAAGAAAAGGCCATTCAAAAATTTGGGGGAGATTCACAAGGAGTGGACTGCTGCTGGAGTCATTGCTTCAAGACACCACACACAGACTTATCCAGGACAAGGGCTACAAGTGTCACATTCCTTGTGTCAAGCCACTCATGACCAATAGAAAACGCCAGAAGCGTCTTACCTGGGCCAAGGAGAAAAAGAACTGGGCTGTTGTCAGTGATCCAAGATGTTGTTTTCAGATGAAAGTAAATTTTGCATTTCATTTGGAAATCAAGGTCCCAGAGTCTGGAGGAAGAGTGGAGAGGCCACAATCCAAGCTGCTGGAGGTCTAGTGTGAAGTTTCCACAATCAGTGATAATTTGGGGAGCCATGTCATCTGCTGGTGTAGGTCCACTGTGTTTTATCAAGACCAAAGTCAGTGCAGCCGTCTACCAGGAAATTTTGGAACACATCATGCTTCCCTCTGCCGACAAGCTTTTTGAGTGCCTCTCCACTCTTCCTCCAGACTCTGGGACCTTGATTTTCAAATGAAATGCAACATTTACTTTCATCTGAAAACTACACCTTGGACCAGGGCCGCATTTGGCCTTCATGCTGCCCTAGGCACTTTTTCGTGCTCGCTCCCCTTACTGACATCACACACTGAGTCTGTGCACACATCTATTTAAGGCAGATCTACTCTGTAAAACACTTTAAAAAGCGTTAATTAAACACTAAAATAATGAAGTTCTGCACTTACTGTGCACAGGTTCAGTCTTTTGAGAATTTTTTTTAACACCTTCAGCTTTTCAAAGTCATCAAGAGATTAAAATAGGTGTCTCTATATCACTAGGCCTCTCCTTCAGTGAGGGGAGGCCTAATGATATAGAGACATGCTGTCTGCTCATTCACCCCTCCTCTTTACTGAAAGTGTTCAAAGGGAAGCCAAGAGCAGACAGGTAGCAGGCGTCATAACGAGCCTGCAGCCAGATTGTGTGCACCCACACTGACACTTGGAGCGCGCTGCTGCACTCATCCAGTGTCGCTGGTTTCACACTTGCGGTTTATTTTTTCAAATCAGGCAAAATCAGCAATGGATAGGAATCCCGCACTGTGCAAGCATTCAGTCTTCTGTAGTTGACGCAGAAGCGCAGGGTTCCGTCCTTTTTCCGTACTAAAACAATGGGAGCCGCCAACGGACTCTGACTTTCATGGATTACTCCGCTCTGTAGCATGTGACCTAGCATCTCCTTCACTTCTTTGTACATCTGAGGAGGTATCTGCCAATATCTTTCCCGAACTGGTGCAGCACATCCCTTAGGAATTTCATGGGTGATAGCGTGAGTGCACCTGACGTCATCTTCACGGTGGGCAAAGACCTCCTGGTAACGCTCTAACACAGCCTCCGCTTGTTGCATCTGCTGAGGTGAGAGTCCCGTCAATTCAGCCTGCATCTGTTCCAAGATTTGAAGACCCTCCGTCGTGCTTCTGGATGAGTATTCCATGCCATTGTAACAGCTAGGGTCCAGGGATCTCCTTGCATTATTGCCAATTGCATGGCCTCAAGTTGCACCACTTCCAGCATTCCCAGGACCTGAGCCACTTCATTCTTAGGTGAGAGGGTGAGGCTATCTTCTCCTAGGTTGACGCACCGCACTACAACGTTACCGCCATGAACTGTGGCCAATGTCCGAGCTATGAGGAGTCCAGGGGGTACTTGATCCACCAATGTCAGTTCTATCTGCACCTCTACACCCTCGAGGGGAGTACAGGCTCGTACTGGCAACGGGAGCACCGTCTGCCCAGGTGGTAGAGTAAGTTTAGCAGCTGCGTGAACCATCACCTTCCCCAGAACTTTCCCTTCACTTGACGTTTCCTGAGCCTGGGAAGCTCGAATCAGTTGTTGGAATACCTTTCTTTGGGGAGTTTGCGGACTCCACTGGTCTAAAAAGGTCTCTTGCAGCTCTTTGATCAGGAGAGATCCAATCTCTTTCAGTACATTCATTCCAAGAGTCACCACGGGCCCGCTGCCGATGTCCCCGGCGACCAACACGACCCCTTTTCAGCCCACATCCTTTCTACACACATTGATCTCCATCCAGACCACCCCTGCGACCGGGATGGGCAACTGGTTGGCTGTCGTCAGTGTGATTACCGGCCCCCACTCTGGCTGCAACATTCGGAAAAGTGACGTCTAAAGTAAGCTTCAGGCATGGTGGTCACTTGCGATCCAGTATCAATTAGGCAATGAACTGCTCACCCATTCACTTCAGCAGGGCCGGTTTTAGGCAAAGTGGGGTCCTAGGCAAGTTTAAAATGGGGCCCCAAATGCTAACATATTGCACATCACACAGAAGCATTTTGGTTGTATTTAAATGTGCTGAGTTCGGGAAGCTAAATGAGTGTGATCGACAATATTGAAATCATTTAACAGTTGTTTCCCAGCCTCTTTCCACCATCTGAGAAAGAATGATGGGAACAGAACAATTACTAATGGATCACCATACAGTATCATGTTATCAGCAGCACATCTACAGTTTACACCCCATAGTCCTCCATATAATATAATGTCCCCCATAGTCCCCCATATTGTATAATACACTCCCTATAGTCCTCCATATAGTATAATACACTCCCCATAGTCCTCCATATAGTAGAATACACTCCTCATAGCCCTCCATATACTATAACACTCCTCATAGTGCTCCATATAGTATAATGCACCGCCATAGTCATCCATGTAATACCATTCACTTCCCATAGTATAATGCACCCCATAGTTCTTCATATAATGCATTCTCCATAGTCTTTGATACCGTATAATGCAGCCACCCCATAGAGTAGAATGCAGCCCCGCCATACAATATAATGTAACCCCCATAGAAAATAATGCAGTTCCCCTCTTATAGTATAATGCAGCCACCCATTAGAGCATAATACAGCCACCCCACAGAGTATAATGCAGCCACTCCACAGAATATAATGTAACCCCCCCATAAAATATAATGCAGCCCCTCCATAGAATATATGGCAACCCCCTCATAGAGTATAATGTAGCCCCTCCATAGAATACAATGTAGCCCTCCTCATATAGTATAATGCAGCCCCCATAGAATATAATGTAGCCCCCTCAAAGTATAATAAAGCCCCCACACAATATAATCTAGCCACCATAGAATATAATGCAGCCCCCCATAGAATACAATGTAGCCTCCAGTCCTCATATAATATGATGCAATCACCCCCCATAGAATATAATAAATATAATACAGCCCCCCATAGAATATAATGTAGCCCCAAATAGAATATAATACAGCCCACCTCCTCAGAGAATATAATGTAACAATCTATTACATTCTATTCCATTCTGGCGCCGCTGGAGTGGCAGCCTGTTACAGTAGCTCCTTCTTTGATCTCCTTTTTTCTCTATTTTTTCTATTTTTCCTTTCTCTTTTTTATTGTTACTCCAAAGGACATTGCACTATGGAAAACCTTAAGAGGACCTGGACCTTCAATGGACTTTTTACCTTGTTTTTACTTGGATCTATTGTGTTGGGAAATCCAGGAACTGAAAAAGACCCTATTGTCTACCCCAGAGAAGCTATACTGCTGCTTAGGGACACAGCAAGGCAGCATGCTGCTAATAGACCAGAGGACATTCTACCAGAAAATAAGGAGGACTAAGAGAAGAGGTTGCAGAGCTGGAGCCCTCTGGAAAGCTAGAAGAAGGCGCTATAGACCTGCTCTTCCCTCCGTCATTATGGGCAATGTGAGGTCACTCGGGAATAAGTTGGACGAACTGTCGGCGCTGACCAGACATCATCGGGAATTAAGGGAGAGCAGCATGTTGCTGTTTACAGAGACCTGGCTCACCGAAGGTACTCCGGACACTGTTGTCTCGTTGGATGGCTTTAAACTCATTCGCGCGGACAGGACAAGGGAGAGCGGTAAGAGGAAAGGCGGAGGGCTGGCGATACTTGTGAATGATAGATGGTGTGACTCTAGGCACATCGTGGTCAAAGAGCAAACATGCTGTAAGGACATTGAGCTATTAGCTGTGGGCATGAGACCTTTTTATTTACCGAGGGAACTATCGCATGTAATCATGATAGCTGCATATGTCCCTCCTTCTGCGAAAGCTGATGCCGCCACTGAGGTCCTACAATCCACAGTGAGCATGATGCATTCCCTTCACCCCCAAGCACTCCTTCTGGTTTCGGGAGACTTCAATCATGTGTCTCCAGCATCCATACTACCCGGTTGCACACAGTATGTTACCTGCCTCACTAGAGACAACAAAATATTGGACTTGTTCTTTGCCAATGTAAGAGGGGTATATGCCTCGTCAGCCCTACCGCCCCTTGGAAGATCGGATCACAACCTAGTGCACCTCCAACCCGTGTACAAGCCACTTGTACAGAGAGAACCTGCTGTCACTCGCACAGTGAGGATATGGACTGAGGAGAGTGATGATGCTCTGAGAGACTGCTTTGAAACAACCACTTGGGATGTGCTGCAAGATTCCTATGGTGATGACATGGATGGCCTCACACACTGTATAACGGACTACATTAATTTCTGTGTAGACAACACGGTACCCACAAAAGTAGTGAGGTGCTTCTCTAACAATAAACCATGGATCAGCCCCGGAATAAAGGCTCTTCTCAAAGAGAAGAAGTTGGCCTTCAGATCAGGTGACAAGGGCAGGCTGAAAGAGGTGCAGAAAGATCTGAAGAATCTAATCAGGCAGGGAAAGGCTAATTATAAGAGAAAGATTGAACTGAAATTGTCACAGAAAAGGATTCATGAAGTCTGGGAGGGTCTAAAGTCTATATCTGGGCATAGACAGACTGTCTCCAGGATGGTTGTAGATAAAGAGGGGCTTAATGAACTTAATCTATTCTTTAACAGATTTAATCACACACTGGCTGCTCCTGCCCCTGCATACCATTCACACCTCTCTGCTACAATAACCTCACCCAATGCTGCAACTTGTCAACTGAGCCAGGGTCTGTTCTTCACAAGTACCCAGGTTGCAAAAGAACTGGATAAGATCAAAGTTTTGAAGGCTGCAGGTCCTGACGGCATCAGTGCAAGGCTAATCAAAACCTGCGGGCACCAGCTGAGTGAGATCATTACATATCTGTTCAATATGAGCCTGAGAATAGGTATAGTACCACAACTGTGGAAATTATCGTGTGTGGTACCAGTTCCGAAGAAACCTTATCCGAAAGACCTTAATGACTATAGACCTGTAGCATTGACATCATACCTGATGAACGTACTAGAGAGATTGGTTCTCACACGTCTCCGTCCTCTAGTGAGCTTGGATATGGACCCTCTCCAGTTTGCCTACAGGCCGGGCATTGGTGTGGATGATGCCATTATCCACCTTCTAGATAGGACTCTCTCTCACCTGGAGAAACCTGGGAACACTGTGAGAATAATGTTCTTCGATTTCTCTAGTGCTTTTAATACCATACAGCCAGGTCTACTGAGAGACAAGCTGTGCCTTGTTGGCGTGGACCTTCATCTCTCCACCTGGATCCTTAACTACCTCACGAACCGACCTCAGTTTGTAAAGGTTCGGGACAGTGTGTCAGACACGGTGATTTGCAATACAGGGGCACCTCAAGGTTCAGTTCTTGCCCCTTTTCTCTTCACACTGTACACTGCGGATTTTAAGTGCAACTCATCTAGCTGCTACTTGCAGAAGTATTCTGATGACTCTGCAATAGTAGGCCTCATCACAGGAGGAGATGAAAGAGAGTACAGAGATACTAACCAAGCTTTTGTGGAGTGGTGTCAGAGGAACCACCTTAGGATTAATTCCGGGAAGACCAAGGAATTGGTGGTGGACTTTTGCAAGGGAAAAAATCCACCAGTAGTGGTGAACATTCAGGGAAATGACATTGAGATAGTCGACACCTATAAGTACCTTGGTGTGATCCTCAATAATAAGCTTGACTGGGCCCATCACTTGGATGCAGTGTACAGGAAGGGCCACAGTAGGCTTTATCTGCTCAGAAGGCTGAGAGCCTTCGGAGTTAGGGGGACCCTCCTTGCATCCTTCTTTAACTCTGTTGTGGCATCAGTCATTTTCTTTGGTGTGGCGTGCTGGGGTAGTGGCATATCAACCAGGGACAGGCTGGACAATCTGATTAGAAGGGCCAGCTCTGTCCTGGGATGCCCCCTTGATCCAGTTCAGGAAGTAGGCGACAGGAGGATACTGGCCAAGGTGAGCTACATGGTGCAGAATGATTCCCATCCCATGCACGAGACCGTGACAAAGATGTGCAGTACTGTTAATGACCGGCTACTTCATCCTAAATGTGAGAGGGAGCACTATCGAAAGTCCTTCCTTCCTGCTGCAGTTAGGCTGTATAACCAGCACTGTCCAAAACGGAGAACGACCCAAACAGTGAACTGATAGATCCAAAGTTGTGATAGTCCGGTTATATCTTTTTTTTTCGTATATGTACCTACCTACTGTCAATGTAATGCCTTTATGCGTCTGTATCTGTACTTGTTCCTGCCTTGCTGCTGTAATGCTCTGAATTTCCCCATGGTGGGACGATTAAAGGATTATCTTATCTTATCTTATCGTAACCCCCCATATTATATAACACAGCCTCCCCCATAGAATATAATATAAAATGTACCCCCCTTGGTATATAACACAGCCGCATAGTATATAGTCCAGCACCACATTGTATATAGCACAGGACTACATGGTATATAGCCCAGCCCCACACGGTATATATCACAGCATCACACAGTATATAGCATAGCACCACATTCACCACATAGTATATAGCACAGCACCACCATGGTATATAGCACAGCATGGTATATAGCACAGCACAACATGGTATATAACCCATCACCACATGGTATATAGCCCAGGATGGTATATAGCTCAGCATGGATATATAGCCCAGCCACCACATGGTATACAGTATAGTCCAGCATGGATATATAGCCCAGCACACCACATGGTAAATAGCCCAACATGGTATAAAGCCCAGCACACCACATGGTATACAGTATAGCCCAGTATGGATATATAGCCCAGCAAACCACATGGTATATAGCCCAGCATGGATATATAGCCAAGCACACCACATGGTATATAGCCCAGCATGGGTATATAGCCCAGCATGGATATATAGCCCAGCAAACCACATGGTATATAGCCCAGCATGGATATATAGCCCAGCACACCACATGGTATATAGCCCAGCATGGATATATAGCCCAGCACACCACATGGTATATAGCCCAGCATGAAGATATAGCCCAGCACACCACATGGTATATAGCCCAGCATGGAGATATAGTTCAGCACACCACATGGTATATAGCCCAGCACAATATATAGCCCCCCAGAATGGCCCCACTGTGAAGTACTCAGACTGATATATATAAAAAAAAAAAAAACACTCCTCACCTTCTCCTCGTGCCCGCGCTGCTGGCTGCTCCTGCTCTGCCTGGTACACAGTGAGAGCGCGATGACGTCATCGCGCACCCGCTGTGTCAGAGGCAGAGTGGGGAATGATGGGAGAGGGAGCGTCAGCTGACGCTCCTATGATGCCGGTACACTTCAATGCGGCGGCAGGGGGAGTTGGTGCTAGGGGCAGGCAGGCCCCCGTGCCTCACAGGGGCCCCATAGCGGCTGCATGATGTGCCGCTAGCTGGGGGCCCCTGGGGGAGCGGGGGCCCTAGGCAGCTGCCTGGTCTGCCTGCCCCTAACGCTGGCCCTGCACTTCAGCCCAGATGATGGGGCTCATAGAAATTAGACCTCCGGGACTCCCATCTCTTCTCCTTGGTCTTTCAGGCTCCAGCTGCATCCCCCAGCCACGGAGCCTACTAGTTTAACGGCTGCCATGATAGAGACTGTCCCCGTCTCTCACAGCCTTGGACGTAATGTCCAGTGTTCCCACACTTGAAACAAGTCGGATCCCATTCTGCATTGGGCTGTCTCATTCCCGGATGAGGCTTCACGGACATGCGAGACTCCAAATCACTCCTGTCTCTTGATGAGGGGGCCGTTCTCGACGCGATGTATCTGGGGCTGAGGCAGGGACTCTTTGAAGGCTGGATAACTCTTCCCGCATTTCTCTCCGGATTTCCCAGGCCCACTCTGGCTCGGCTGCGGGTGAGGTAGGTACCTCATTGCTCCGGACCATCCTTGCTATGGCCGCCACCCCCTGCTCTTGCTCTCTCACGCATGCTTCCGCCCCTATTTCTAGAAAAGTCATGCGCGGCTTAGTACGCTCTCGCAAAGCCTGTTTGAGCGGCGCACCCCTGAGACACAATAAACTGATCCCTCAGTATCACATCAGGGGTTCCCACTCCCATAGCCTCCACATCATCCCGCTTAGCGATATGCGCATTCACCTCCTGCAACGCATTAATATACTGGGTCACAGACTCCCGTTCCCTCTGGATGCGGTGAAAGTCGCATCCGTAGCTCCACAACGTTGGTGGGGTCCCCATGCATTTCTTCCAAGATCTGCATTATCCAATGTATCCCGCTCATGGGGGGAACGGAACATGACAGAACACCGAGCTTCACCATCCAAGGCCATCACAGCATTCTCAGCTTGCACAGCAGGGGTCATGGGGTGTATCCTCAACATGCTCTTAAACCTCTCTGTCCAGTCCCATGGCATTATATTACTCCCTATGAATTTTGGGAGATTGCTGAGCATGGCCCACAATAGCAAGCTGGACCTTGGGGCACTCGCGGTGGATTGGTCCGCTGCATCTGTGTCCAAAAGCTGCATCCTACCGACTTGCCAAGTGTAATGCAGGAAATTGGATGCAGTGACACAGATACACAGATTAATTCAGCCTCCATATAATACACATAGTATAATGCGTTCCCCATAGTCCTTGATAGAGTATAATGCAGTCCGACCCCATATAGTATAATGCAGCCCCCATATATTATAATGCACTCCTCAGAGTACATATAGTATAATTCAGCCTCCATACAGTACATTAGTATAATGCCTCCCCCATATAGCAAGATGCAGTCCACATATAGTATAATGCCTTGCCCATATAGTATAATTCATCCCTCATATAGTACATGCAGAATATAATGCAGCCCCCATGTAGTACATATAGTATAATGCAGCCCCCATATAGTACATACATAGTTGAAGAAAGAGTATAATGGAGACCCCATATAGTATATTGCAGCATCGTAGAGTACAATGCAGCCCCATAGTCCTCCAATATTATGCCCACCACGTACGCCATGATAAAAAAAAAAGTGATCCACCCGTGGCTCTTAACCAGTTAAATACCTCTGTCAATCACTGACAGCGGCATTTAACACACACTAACCTGAAGTGCGTTACAAAACCCGCTCACGTGATCGCGGGGCGCCGAGGGGTCATCATGACAGCCAGGGGTCTGCAGAAGACCCCTTGCTCCTGCCATTGTAAGTTTCCAATGAACGCCAGCGCAATCAGATGATCGCAGCTTCAAGACTACTAAGGAAACTATTGAAGCAGTTAAAAAGTAAAAAAGAAAAGTTTAAAAAACAGAAAAGTTCAACTCACTTCCCTGTTGCCCCATTCAAAATAAAAGAATTAAAAAATACACATTTGTTATTGCTGCATTCAGAAGTATCCTATCTATCAAAATTAAAGTAAATTAATCCAATCGGTAAATAGCGTAATGAGAAAAAAAAAATCGAAATGGCAGAATAAAGTTTTTTTGGCTGTCACAACATTGCAATAAAATGCAATAACAGGGGATCAAAACATCGTCTTTAGCCCAATATGGTATCAATAAAACATCAGCTCAGGACACAAAAAATAAGCCCTCACTCAGCCCTAGTTCAGGAAGAATGGAGATGCTACCAGTCTCAGAAAATGGTTACGTTTTGGGGGGTAAACTGTAATGCCTGAAATCCAATGCAGCGACACAGATACACCAGATACACAGAGCAAGGGTTAACAGGGGTAACAGTGGTTTCATTCAATGATTGCAGGGAGAAATCTCCTTGCAGGGAGCAACAGGGGGGTAAATCAGATTTACGCTAAGGCTGGAGTCACACTAACCAACGCAAAATACGGTCAGTAGTTTACAGGCGTAATACGGATGAATGACCCCTAAACAGGGCTCCGTATGTCATCCGTAATCAAGGTGTGGTCGCGTATTTTGCGCATGTAAGCATCTGTATGTAATCCGTATGTAATCCGTGTGCAATCCGTATGGCATCCGTATGGCGAGATTTTCTCGTCACCTTGCAAAATGGACATATAATGGAGCCCTATGACAGGGTTTCTAACAGAAACCAAAGAATAGATATAGACACATAGAATGCATATACTGTATGTATATATATATATATATATATATGTATTCTATGTGTATATATCTATTCTTTCGTTTCTTTATTAAACCTGTCAGTGTGAGTTTACTGTATAGCGCACTGAATTGCCGGCTTTGCTAAAAGACACCGGGTGCGTATTTCTCACAAGTCACATGTGTGGTCCGTGTGTAATCCGTATTTTTTGCGCACCCATAGACTTGCATTGGCGTACTATGGGCGTAGTACGCTGACAATCGCAGCATGCTGCGATTGGCACGGAGCGTAGAATACGGATGAGAAATATATGGCTGGTGCGAGGGACCCCATAGAGAATCATTGGTCCGTGTCTAATGCGTGCTTTTAGCGCCTCTCACTCGGCCGTATTCCTCGCCAGTGTGACCCCGGCCTAAGAATCACAAAAGAAGTGACTAACTTAACCCCTTAACGTCTAATGACAGACAGAGTCCGTAATTGGACCCCTCCCCGTTTGGTGCGGGCTCATCGACTGAGCCTGCACCTTTTCCGGGACATGACAGCTGATCTGATCAGCTGATATCTGCCCGGAACAGCCACGGGTGGAAATTCACCGGCGGCTGTTAACATGTTAATTGCCGCTGTCAAACTCTGATAGTGGCATTTAACATGCACACGCAGGAAGCGCGTCATTACCTCCTCCCATCGGCGCCCGTGTCACATGACCGCGGAGAAGACCCCTGTGGTTGTCATTGCTGGATCGCTATGAACGCCGCCTGGTGGTTTGCTCTCCTAGCAAGTGAGCATTTCTGCTACATAGAGCAGGACTGTAGCATATGTTTCAGATGCGATCAAACAACTGCAGTTTCTAGTCTCCCATGGAGATTATTGAAGTATGTAAAAAAAATGTTTTGAAAAATATAAAATAAAAAAAATAAAAAGTCAAATCGTCCCCCTTTCCCTCATTCAAAATAAAAAAAATCAAACATACGCATATTTGGTATTGCTGCATTCAGAATCACTCGACCTATCAATATATAAAAAGATTTAATCCAATCGGTAAACGGCGTAGTGAGAAAAAGATAGAAACGTCAGAATTACGCTTTTTTTGGCCCCTGTAAGTTGCAATAAAATGCAATAACGGATGATCAAAAGATTGTATCTGCACCAAATTGGTATCAATAAAAACATCAGCTCAGCACGCAAAAAAATAAGCCCTCACCGGCCCCAGATCCCGAAAAATGGAGACGCTACGGTTCTCGGAAAATGGCAACTTTTGTTTTTTTAACAAACTTTTTTTTTTTTTCACCACTTAGATAAAAAGGAACCAAGATATGTTTGGTGTCTATAAACTCATAATGACCTGGAGAATCATAATGGCAGGTCAGTTTTAGCATTTAATGAACCTAGTCAAAAAGCCAAAACAAAAAACAAGTGTGGGATTACACTTTTTTTGCAATTTCACCGCACTTAGAATTTTTTTCCCATTCACTGTTACACAAAATGGTAAAACCGATTATGTCGTTCAAAAGTACAACTCGTCCCACAAAAAATAAGCCCCACATGGCCATTTTGACCAAAAAATTCAAAAGTTATGGTTCTGGGAAGAAGGGGAGCAAAAAATTAAAATGCAAAACCAGAAATACTCCTGGTGGTTAAGGAGACAGATTCCGACTTTTTTTTTTTTTGCTGCTTTTTTTTATGCAAATTTTAAGATGCATTATACAGCACTAACAAAAGCTCTGAGATTTCAGAAATCGCATGTGCACACGTAGTTTTTTTTTTTCCTGACTGATTTGGAAAACTGCTGTGTTTTTGAAAACTGCAGCATGTCTCTTCTTTCAACATTTTTTCACCCATAGAAAGCAATGAGTAAGCGCAAAAACACAGCAAAAAGAAAACCAGTTATTCGTTTTTGGTGCAAAAGCTTAAGAAAGTTGCATCATGATTTTTTTTTTGGGGGGGGGGCGCTAAACTTTATCATCATGCACAAGAGACAACAAAAACGCAGCAAAAACATGCAGCAAAGCCTGTTCTTTGTAAGCAGTTTCTTTGAGCAGGTTTTGCCCGCAGAAAAAAAAAACGCAGAAAAAACACAAAGGCCAGGGTCACACTGGCGGGGAATACGGACGATTGAGAGGCGTTAAAAGCACGCATTACACACGGACCAATGATTCTCTATGGGGCAGCTCCCAACAGCCGTATATTTCTCATCCGTATTGTACGGTCCGTGCCAATCGCAGCATGCTGCGATTGTCAGCGTACTACGCCCGTAATACGCCAATGCAAGTCTATGGGTGCACAAAAAATACGGATTACACACGGACCACACATGTGACTTGCGAGCAATACGCAGGTCTTTTGGCTGGAGACAGGAAACGGCCCAATCCATCATCAGGAAGCTGAGACATGCAAATGAGCTCAAAAAGCGCTCCAGACATCTCGGAAGTACGCCTCCATGGAGTACAGCAGCATCATGGCGCCACATTTCCTAAATGTGGAGATGCTAATTGTCCTGGTGCAGGAGCGACCCAAACTATGGGACCAACGTGATGCCCATTATGCCAACCGGGCAAGAAAGGAGGCGTCATGGAGGCGCATATGTGGCCAGATGTTCCAAGACTTTGGTGATCGGCCACGTGAGGAGCAGCAGAAACGGAGTAAGTACAAGGCCCAAAAATGATTAAAATTACCTCACAACCAAAAATGCATACAGATTCTGCCCCCCTCCCCTTCCTGTGCTTCTATTTTTTTCCTCATGAGGCGGGTAGATTTTGATGTGACACATGGGTTGACACTGCCATAATTTGGGCCAGGCCAGAAGCTCCTCATCCTCCTAGCCAACCAAGTTATTAAGTGTAGTTACTTGATACATGAACTATTCAGACCCTGTGTATCTGGCCTGGATGGGCCAATTAGATATGCCACCATGGGTAGAAAGCACACCCCAGAAGGCCACATGCCTAGACTACTGGTAGCAAATGTGACCGATCAAATATGTGAAATTGATAATATTTCCTGTCGCATTGCAGTGGAAGATGTTATGAAACGCTGGCGCAGCATCCGGGATCAGTACCGGCGGGAAAGTCAGCAGCGGTCCAGGAGTGGGGATGCGGGCTACGTAAAAAGAAAATACGTATATTATGACGGCCTCTCCTTCCTCGCCCCAATTCTGGATCTGAGACCGTAAGTAGATACCTCACACCACATTACACAGATACTTTACAGGGCCAAAAATATTGATGTATTTTTGCCTCTGTTCTATTTCATAACAGAACTCAATCCAACCATACGGATCGAGGAACGGGCTCAGAGACAGAGGCCATAATTGATCCTGTAGGGGATGAGGTGGCTGGCCCATCTTCTCCCCCAACAAGAAGGATGGGTGAAGAGTCATCACACGAGAACCCATTGCCTGCCCAACAAACACCACCACCAAGACCGTCTGCTGCTGGGCCATCACCCATACTGGAGGAGCAGGGCAACATGAGCAGCAGCCCAACTGCCCAGATCCGGGGCTCCCCACAGGCTGCTGTAACATCCCGGCGAGGACGAAGAAGGCGGCAGATGGCTGTTCAAGATACCAGGACCAATGTGGACACTGGGGTCCTAAATTACCTATCTAGGGTCAATGCAGATGATGGGGAGGAGGCCTACTCACGTAGTCTTGCCCTTTATCTCCGTGCCCTTTCCCGTGAGGCGAGGCTCCATATTCGAGGATATTTTCAGATCCTGCTTGATGCAAGCACACCCCCCTATACCCCATATGAGCATTTTGAATATCTGGAGAGGTGGCAGCTTTCCCCCAGAAATCTTATGCGCATGAGACCACCCACACAGATGCTTGCTCAAGCAGGGTCTGAACATCCTGAAATACGTGGCCCTACACCTCACCCCCTTCCTCCCGCTACCCAACCTTCCCTACAGCAGCAACATATGTCTGCCTCTAGCCAACCCCACCAATATGGCCACTTTTTCCCACCCAGTGTTGGAGGCTGGTCCCAACCTGGTTGGGGACGACATGGCTATATTGGTGGGTATGAGACACGGGCCTACCCGCCCCAACAAGACGCCCCTCAGCAGTATTACTCTGGCCAGTACCAACCACAATCACAGGAAGAAGGTCAGTACCAACATCATGGGCAACAGTATGCCCTCACACAGGGCGATGATGCTCAAAATAGTCAGCAGCAACCACAGGCTGCTCCTTCGCCTTCTCCTTCCCCAACATTCCACAATTTATAAGTGGCTACAAACATGCAAATTGTTGATGCATACTGTACATCAGTGTCCATAAGCGGACTGATGGCAGGAGATGTCCAGTGTGTTACAACTGGTGCTAAAAATCACAATCCTAAGTAAAAAAAGAGGTGCTCTACATCATCAAAATGATGTAAAAACTATAAAACCAACATTTATTATGTAGGTTTTCAAAGCATATTAATAAACCACCATGACAGGCAAGGCTACATTACGCGTTTCTGAGACATATTACATGTCTGAAAGAAATACAATATTTCACCGCGCTATACTGGTAAAGTCAAAGGATCAAAATAGACTACTCACTTGATAATACATAGAAAAGGCGTGCTGTCCATATAAAATTCGTAAATTTGTGGGCAGCTAACTTTCTTTCCAAATCAAGGCAAACAGCCTCAAGAACATCACGCTCTCTCTATGTATTATCAAGTGAGTACTGTAATGTGATCCTTTGAGTTTCCCTGTATAGTGCACTGAAATATTGTCTTTTTTGCAGACATGTAATATGTCTCAGAAACGCGTAAGTAGCCTTGCCTGTCATGGTGGCTTATTAATCTAATTTGAAAACATTCATAATAAATGTTTGTATTATATTTTTTATATCATTTTGATGATGGAGACCTCCTCTTTTTGACTTTGGAATCCAATTGTCTAATGTTGCAATGTTGTTATTGCATTATATCTTTTGTTGGATATGTTTGCAAAGTTTATTTTGCAACAATGTTCAAATCTGCAAAATGGCCAATTTGGCCCATTGCCCAAGTTTTACATAGGGCAAGAATATGTTTGCCTTTAAGAAAAAAAACCCTAAAAAAAGGCAAAAGTAAAAATATGTCTACTACACTTCACGTCTCTGTCTCAAAAACCGCATCAACATACGCTTACCAATGCAATTAAACAGTCATAGATTCAGAAGGGGTAGAAATATATATTTTTGGACACACATCAAACCAAAATTTACAACATAGACACAGCATGCTCTTGCCAAGAAGTTTCCCCCTCAGGTGCCAGAAAGTAGTGAAAATATCACGCACTTTGAGCCCAGAGAGCGGTCTACGTTGAGGGTTGATAGGTGGTCTCACCCTACGCACATTGTCCGGCCTACGCACAACACCAGCAGAGGAGGAACAATCACGTATCCTGGTGAAGTTATGCAGAACAACACAGGCTTTCACTACTTCATTAACATTTTGTTCTCTCAGCTGAATGGCAGACTGGAGTACCCGCCATTTGGCACAAAGAATGCCAAAGGAACACTCCACCAGTCGCCGAGCACGTGATAGGCGCAAGTTAAAAATTCTGCGCCTGTGGTCAAGGTTGCGCCGGGGATATGGCCTCATGACATTGCACGTTAACTGAAACGCCTCATCTGCCACAAGGACATAAGGGACTGATTCTTGAGTGGAGCCTGGTAGCTGGCGTGGTGGTGGTAGATCCAACTGGTTGGTGCGTAGCCGCCGAGCCATAATGGAAGTATTGAAGACTCTAGAGTCTCCCATTCTTCCATAGGCCCCAATGTCAACAATTATAAACTTGTATTGAGGGTCTACCAGAGCCAACAATACAACAGAAAAGTATTGTTTATAATTGAAGATTTGGGAGCCAGAGTTCGGCGGCTTACGCACCCGGATATGTTTGCCATCCAGGGCCCCAATACAATTTGGAAACTGGCAGTCCTCCTCAAAGTCCCTTGATATCCTCAACCAGTCTTCCATCCTGGGCTCGGGCATGACCACTTGATGGAGTCTTGTCCAGATTTCACTACATGTTGACCTGACTATGCCAGAAATGGTAGATATTCCAATGAGAAACTCATGGTGTAGGGCAGCATAAGACAGGCCAGTGGACAGGAAGGTGAAGAATAACAGAAATGGATAATTTTAGAATGCACACATTTACAAAACAAACAGGTCCATACATAACAAACTTGGTAGGATTTCAGAGCAAATAACACACACATCTTTGTTTGCACAATGAGTTATTGATATTCAGTACATATTACACATAACATTCTGGTCTGTAAGTTGACACATATGTGGACTAAGATGAGGGCATTAAACTTAGTCTAATAAGCCAAAAATACATACTTTGGCCCACACATTATGAACGTAGAGAATGTGGTTGTGTAGTACATACCGTATTGTGAGTAGAAGTCGCTCCTCTGCAGATATGGCTTTGCGCATCCTTGTGTCCTGAAAGGTTATCCCAGGGCGCACTGTCTCCAAGAGTAGATCAAATGTGGCAATGCTCATACGACAGTATTGGTAGAATTTCTCCGGATGCTCCCGCACAGAAGAATAGAGGCGGTGAAAATGCCCTCTTGTGAGTCGTTGCCTCAAAAGTGGATGTACCCACATGCGTCTCCTCCTCCGCGGATCCACTATCACTGGGTATGGTTGGCCAAAGCGGCGTGACAAAAGCCAGTTGAAGAGAACCTGCTCAGTTGTGGTGAAACTCAGACTGTCTGCCATGTTGCACATACAACACCAACACACCTCGTGAAAGCAAGGTCACAAATGGACAGAATGGAGGCAGCCACCTGTTCCTGAGGCAATAAATAGGGTGCAGGCTAATTATTTAAATAGTTAGCAGGCCTCAAAACCGTTAAATGTCCATTTTGCAAGGCTGCGAGAAAATCTCCCCATACGGATTGCATACGGATGCCACACGGATTACATACGGATGCTTACATGCGCAAAATACGCGACCGCACCTTGCTTACGGATGACATACGGAGCACTATTTAGGGGTCATTCATCCGTATTACGCCTGTAAACTACGGACCGTATTTTGCGTCAGTTAGTGTGACCCCGGCCAAAGTATGAACATAGCCTAAGCCCAGGGTCACACTTGCAAGTGTGATGCTAGAAACACGAGCATCAATACCTGGCACTGCCGCCGGCACTCGGGATCGGAGTGTGCGGCTGCATGTATTTCTATGCAGCCGCACACTCCGGTCCGAGTGCCGGTGGCAGTGCTGGGTATTGATCCGCAAGTTTCTCGTATTGCACTCGCAAGTGTGACCCTGGGCTTAAAGAGAGTTTATTGTACAGATTCTAAAATTAACTCTAGACTAATGTGAATTATTGATCAGGACATAGTACAAAGTTATAAATTCCCTGCAATTTTAAAAGTGATAACATCACATTGTCTGCAAATTGTCATATTATCAGCTATAAGTATACTGATGTTAAAAGGACAATCTGATGTTTCATCTCAGTAACTGACTTATTGCACATAAATATAGACTCCTTCCAGGAATAAGGATGCATTCACCCTCTGGAAAATGGTGAGGCAGAGTTATAAATGTGAAATCTTTCAACAGATTTTTGTTATATCATCTGAGAGCAGCATAATGTAGATAAAAAAAAAAGACACTGAATACAGTGATGTGTCACTTACTGGGCTGCTTGCTGCACTTTTGATAAAATCACTGTTTTAACTGCTGCAGATCTAGCAGTTCTCTCTGAATGCTGAGCTCAATATAATCTCGCCTACATCACTGATTGGCAGCTTTCTGTGTACAGCTATGTAAAAAACGGCCAATCGGTGGTGGGGGCAGGGTTATATATGAATATGGAGGACTATATGGTTTACTAGTCCTCTAGTGATAATCTCCTGCTGATAAAACTGTGATTTTATCAAAACTAAAGCAAGCAGCCCAGAAAGTGACACCACTGGAATCAGGAAATATGCCCCTATATCACGCTGCTGTCAGATTAGATGTAAAAAATCAGGTAACAAATACTACATTTCTCCTCTGTAAACCAGATAAAATAAAAATTGATTATTTGTTGTTATGTGGCAATTTGCATACTAGGTATTAACTATAGATTGTTATTTACTGTAGATATCTATATAGTTGTATGCCAAAATCTGGAACTCCCTTGTGGAGTTACAGATTCTGTTGACTTTCTGAGGGTGGTTTCACATTAGCGTTTAAGGCCACAGTGTCGGCCTGCGCACGGCTGCCGCTAAGCCCTGCCCCCTGCCGTGCCTCCGCCGGTAGCTCCACCTGTTTGATAAAATCACAGTTTTATCAGCAGGAGATTATCACTAGAGGACTAGTAAACCATATAGTCCTCCATATTCATATATAATCCTGCCCCCACCACTGATTGGCCGTTTTTTACATAGCTATGGCATGCGCCGCCAAACTCATACCTGCGCACGGCCTGCGTCCCCAGTGCTAAAGATAGGGGACGCAGGACGTATGCAGCATCATGCGCCCATAGGCGGAGCTACCGATGGAGGCACGGCAGGGGGCAGGGCTTAGCGCCGG
Organism: Dendrobates tinctorius; assembly: GCF_039654945.1. Taxonomy (NCBI): domain Eukaryota; kingdom Metazoa; phylum Chordata; class Amphibia; order Anura; family Dendrobatidae; genus Dendrobates; species Dendrobates tinctorius. The sequence continues at coordinate 14,844,068 of NW_027361878.1, read as the reverse complement.
CCATGCGCAGACCGACCCTGCGGCCGTAAACGCTAATGTGAAACTAGCCTAAGTGAAAAATATATATTTGCAAACAAAAAAATGTCATAAGAGAAAGTTTGGGAAACTTTACAGCTGATTCAAGAACTTAAAGCGTGAGTGCACTTCCAGAAAACTTTTGAAATGTCATAGAGATATATGTTAGAGGTTTTGATCTCTGGGGGTCTGTGTGCTGAGACCACCGCTGATTAATCAATAGGAGCTGGACAGGTGCCACTTTATGCTGAAACTGAATAGGAAGTCTAAATCCATCTTCAGTCTCAGAGGAGAGCACTTCTTCTTTTTCCATTTGGTGGGAGTGTCAGCACCTGGACCCCCACTGATCACAACTTCTAAATGTGGCGCCCCTGAGGATTCAGTTGCCACGGAGGTACTGCACCTCCTCCTGAGGTGTGGTGCCCCACCATCCAGGTAGGTTGGAGCCTCCTGACCACGCTCCAACACCTGCATCCCACACAACACAGTAGTTCAGCAAAGCCACATTGGGGCTCCCAGCTTGGAGTGTAGCAGAGCACCTTTGGAGGCTCCCTGCTTGGAACACGAAACGTGCTGGGAGGCGGGTGGAAGTTAGAATACATAAAAGAGCGGGAAGGTGTAGGATTTCAGGTCAGTCAGTCAGAGAGTCACTCAGAGAGGAATGAGGAGAAAAGATTCCTGAGAGAGGGATGGAGGAAGAAGTGCTGCAGCTGCCTCAGTGATCTGAGCCAGCTGGAACAGGAAAGGAAAGGAGGAGACAGACGTTGAACAGAAACCTGATCTTCCATAAGAAGGAAAGACTAGTACGGAACATAGGAGTAAAAAGGAACAGAGGACGTGGGTTAGAGGAAGATCCCTGCCTAGAAGTTCTAAACGCAAGGCCGGGGCCCGGTCCCCGAGGTTGTATGGACACTAATGGTTCTGCAGCAGACACCGGTGGAGTAGTGGGCTGTAAATGCACTACTCCCATCTAAGACTTGGGGGCACAACAGCAACATTGATAGTGAGCCGGGACTCAGGAGTAAGGAGTCCCCGAAGCAGGCTACAGCTGTCTGCCGTACAAGTAGAGTTCTTGGGAACATCTGTCAGGAGGAACTCCAGTGTAACTCAGTACTAGGAGATCTTCACACTAAAGGGCGCTATAAGAGGAGACGTTCAGAAAGGTACATGTTGGTGGAGTGTTGGAAAAGAGTATTCCATCTGACCTGGAGGTTGACTGAGTCCCTGACCGGGAGGACACGGCACGGAGGCAGGCACCTGTGTGTACTACAGACTGTGAGTAAAGCTTTGGAACTACAAGCTCCGGTGTCCTCCATTCATTCCTGCGCCAACACACCTATTACCGCTAAATCTGGTTACCAGCGTCCACACTGCCCTGGGACTACAGCTCCACATGTGGGGAGCTTCACCATCTTGGCTGCAACACACCACCAGTCCCAGAGGATCTGCTTGCAGCGTCGGCTTAACATCCCCCTTGCCGAGCACCACAGGTGGCGTCACGAACTATTCATCAATTACACTTCATTGTTCTTTCACCCCTTTTGCCATGGAGCCCCAGGGCCACGGATCGGGTCACAACTTCCGTAACAACTCCCATTGAGATCAACGGGCCCGATGCCGAGTTCCCTGATAGCCCCGGCCCGGGGGAGCTCCATAACAAGCCTCTAATTATATCTGAAGATGACCCAACCCATCAGTTTTTTGCATCTCATCTTATGACAGCTGATGGAAAAACGGCGTCATTTGTCATCCGGCTTCGAGCGCAATTTCACCAGTTTTTCATTGCACAACTGGAAAGCCGGATCAAGAAATGCAGCGTGTAGCATTCTCCGATCCGGCTCTTTAAGGCTATGTGCCCATGTTGCATTTTTTTATGCGTTTCCACAGCGTTTTTGCCGCAGCGGAAACGCTTAAAAAACGCTAATAAAACGCATCCCCATGCAATCCTATGGGATTCCGCAGTTGCTGTGCCCATGCTGCAGATTTTACTGCTGCGGAGTCACATAGCGGTAAAATCCGCAGCATGTTCATTATTTCTTCGGAATCGCGGCAATTCCGCCGCCATAGGATTGCATTGAAATGCTCACTTTACACATATGGCTATACCCACCATGCGTGAAGTGAGCGCTTCATGTGCGGATGGTACCCAGGGTCTGGAGGAGAGGAGACTCTCCTTCATGCCCTGGGTACCATAAACCTGTAAAAAAATAGAATTAAAATAAATAATCGGGATATACGTACCCTCTGTTGGCCCCTGGAATCCTCCCGCCTCTCTGCCACGCTGCCAGCATCTTCCGTTCCCAGGGATACATTGTGCGAATGACCTCTGATGACGTAGTGGTCTCGCGTGATGCTACGTCACCAGAGGTCATTGTCACAAGGCATCCCTGGGAACGGAAGTTGCCAGCAGCGCCAATGAGGGGCGGGACGACTCCGGGGGCCAACGGAGGGCAAGTATATCTCTATTTTTATTTTTAACATTCTATCTTTTACTATTGATGTTGCATAGGCAGCATCAATAGTAAAAAGTTGGTCACACTTGTCAAACACTATGCTTCACAAGTGTGACCAACCTGTCAGTCACTTTTCCAAGCGATGCTTCAAATCACTTGGAAAAGCGCAAGCATTCTGCAAGCTAAAAGCGCTTGCAAAACGCTTGTGTTTTGCGGGAAAACGCATACGAATTCCGCATGCGTTTTACCCGCAGCGGGGAGTTGCAAAAATGCTGCGGACATTTCCACAGCATCTCTGCAACGTGGGCACTTAGCCTAAATGGTCTTATACAACAACTGATGCACTGGATCAATGTGAATCATCCCATGACAAGCTATGGGATCCATCCTGAAATAGGTCCTTTTTGGGCAAGCGCTTTCACTGGAAAAATCACTAGTGGTTTATTCATTCCTATTTAATGGATTAAAAATATGCCAAGATAACAGCATTAAAAAAAATCACCCAAAATAAGCTAAAAAAACATTACCCAAAGGTTCCGGCGTAAAAATACGTTCGCAAACTGTTTCAGGAAACTACCAAAAAGCACTAACAAAAAAAAAACATTTCTGGAGAACCAAACATGAGAAAACGTGTTTTTATCCCCCCCCCCAAAAAAAATGGTTTTGTGAACATACTTCCTTTTTTGCAGCTGCTTTGCTTTCACTCATTGCTTTTTATGGGTGAAAAAAAAACACTGCAAAAACGCTGAAAGAAGTGACATGCTGCAGTTTTAAAAAACACAGTAGTTTTCCAATTCAGTCAAGAAAAAATAACAAAGTGGGCATGAGATTTCTGAAATCGCAGAGCTTTTGCTAGTATTATAAGACGCAGCTTAAAATTTGCATAAAATAAAAACAGCAAAAAAAAGTGGCAAAAATGTGTAAAGGTCAACCAGGGCCGTAGTCATGGCCGAGGACATCGGGGCATTCAAACCCTGGCCTCCCTTCACAGACACACTACATTTCTTGTGTAGCTTACTTGCCTCTCCATCATGGGGGCTGATGAGGTCCTCCCTTCTTTCCTTGAGGTAGCCTTTACCCTTAAGGGAATGATTGGAGACAGTCGTGGTAAAATTCAAAGTACACAACTTTACTCTTGAAACTTCTCAGTACATCCAGGTCCAGTACAGCATTTACAGCAGCATTAGCATCACATTTCACTCCTTCCTTCCCTTGCTTGCTCTGTCGCACCATTCTCTAACGGGTAGTACCGCATTGTACGCTTCCTCGGTATCCTCTCTGTGCAGCCTGGCTTCTTTTTGGAGTTCCTCTGGCCGTTTCGCCCTGGTCTTAAAGGTGTCCCATGCTAGTAACTGCCACATGATGAATAACCGCCCGTCTATTCTGCCATGTAGTTTCTCCTCCAACTACTCCACTAGCACTTCTGCAGCTATGGCTACACTGCTTGCGTTTCTGCTGCAACTTCACTGCTGCTTGCTCAAACTGAGGTGAAGCTGCTCCCCATGTTCTGGATGACTGGGCACTAACTTCTCTACAAACGTTATGGGGTATTTAGCTTACTCGGGCCAAAGGCCACCTGAACACACAGGGCGTCCTCACCCCTACTGAGACTAAACCGGAAGCGCTTTCCTTTTTACACTAAGTGACCCCTCCTACATTAGTCATCTACATTGCACCAAACCCTCTATATACACTTTAGTGCTCCATCTAGTGGCCCAAAAACATAAGTACATTATGTTACAATATGTAATTAGGTTAGGCTAACCTATAAAACATAGCAAATTCAAAATGACATATCAGCACAATATAAATACACTCATATACATACACTATAATATGGAGCTTAAAGGGGTAAAGCTTCCAACCCCTTACAAATGCAACATGTGAACATAGCCTTACACTCTTATTAGCAATGCAAAGCAAAAGTCATACAGTATATCACTGTGGCTGTTTGGGTCAAAGCTGTAATATAGCACTTGTCCACCGGGCAGCAGTGTTTATACAGACATGATCTGTGTAGCTGTAAGACTATGCACACCAATGTGTTTTACGTTTTGCTTTTTGTTTTTTTTCAAATAAAAAGCTCTTGAGAAAATCCTCCTTCTTTGAGAGTTTTGCTTTTCCTGAAGCAGTTATAGACTGAAGGGTTTTGGAGAAGTTTTTTTTTCTTGAAACATTTTTTGCAGCCTTTTGATTGGCCGGTGCCTAAATGTAACCACTTTACCCCCAAGGGTGGTTTGCATGTTAATGACCAGGCCAATTTTTACAATTCTGACCACTGTCCCTTTATGAGGTCATAACTCTGGAACGCTTCCATGGATCCCGGTGATTCTGACTTTGTTTTCTCGTGACATATTGTACTTCATGATAGTGGTAAAATTTCATTCATATAGCTTGCATTTATTTGTTAAAAAAAATGGACATTTGGCGAAAATTTAGAAAATTTTGCAATTTTCCAACTTTGAATTTTCATTCCCTTAAATCACAAAGATACAGCACACAAAATACTCAAGTAACATTTCCCACATGTTTACTTTACATCAGCACAATTTTGGAACCAAAATGTTTTTTGTTAGGAAGTTATAAGGGTTAAAAGTTGACCAGCGATTTCTCATTTTTACAACATCATTTTTTTTCAGGGACCACATCACATTTGAAGTCACTTTGAGGGGTCTATATGATAGAAAATACCCAAAAGTGAAACCATTCTAAAAACTGCACCCCTCAAGGTGCTCAAAACCACATTCAAGAAGTTTATTAACCGTTCAGGTGCTTCACAGGAATTTTTGGAATGTTTAAAAAAAATGAACTTTTTTCACACAAAAAATAACTTCAGGTCCAATTTTTTTTATTTTCCTAAGGGTAACAGGAGAAATTGGACTGGAAAAGTTGTTGTGCAATTTGTCCTGGGTACCCTGATACCCTATATGTGGGGGAACCACTGTTTCGGTGCATGGCAGAGCTCGGAAGGGAAGGAGCGCCGTTTGACTTTTTCAACTCAAAAATTGGCTGGAATTGAGATCGGACACCATGTCACGTTTGGAGAGCTCCTGATGTGCCTAAACAGTGGAAACCCCCCACAAGTGACCCCATTTTGGAAACTAGACCCCCCAAGGAACTTATCTAGATGTGTCGTGAGCACTTTGAACCCCCAAGTGCTTCACAGAAGTTTTTAACGTACATAAAATAAAAAAATCCTATTTTTTCCACAAAAATGATATTTTTGCCCCCAATGTTTTATTTTCCAAGGGTAACAGGAGAAATTGAACCCCAAAAGTTGTTTGGCAATTTGTCCTGAGTAGGCTGATACCCCATATGTGGGGGTAAACCACTGTTTGGGTGCATGGCAGAGCTTGGAAGGGAAGGAGCACCGTTTGACTTTTTCAACACAGAATTGGCTGGAATTGAGATCAGACGCCATGTTGCATTTGGAGAGCACCTGATGTGCCCAAACAGTGGAAACCCCCCAATACTAAAGGGGGGTTTACACATAGCGATATCGCTAGCAATATCGCTAAAGCATCATCGATTTCGTGATGCAGCAGCGATTTTGCTAGCGATATCGCTATGTGTGATACTTACCTTCGACCGGCTCCCCTGCTGTCTGTCGCTGATCGTGCAGCTCCATTTCTCGTCGGGCACTTTCTGCTGGCGCCGACGAGCGACGCGTGGACGCGGACGGAGGATGTCAGGATCGCCGCGTCTGAAAGGTAACGACCTCTGCTGCATCGCTGTGAGATCTGCCTCTGTGGCAGCTCACTAGCGACCATTTAGTGATGCACCAGCGATCCTGACTGGGTCATACCGTGGTCGGGATCGCTGGTGCATCGCTAAATGTAAAAGGGCCTTAACTCCAACTTTAACCCCAACACACCCCTAACCCTAATCTCAGCCCTAACCATAATGGGAAAATGGAAATAAATACATTTTTTTTATTTTATTTTATTATTTTTCCCTAACTAAGGGGGTGATAACGGGGGGTTTGATTTACTATTCATGGCGGTTTTTATGTTTGGCAGCTGTCACACGCTAAAAGACGCTTTTTATTGTAAAAATAGTTTTTGCATCACCACATTTTGAGAGCAGTAATTTTTCCATATTCTGCCCCACAGAGTCATGTGAGGCCTTATTTTTTGCGGGACGAGTTGACGTTTTTATTGGTACCATTTTCGGGCACATGACCTTTTTTGATCACTTTTTATTCCGATTTTTGGGCTGCGGAATGAACAAAAACCAGCGTTTCATGAATTTCTTTTTTGGGGGGTCGTATACACCGTTCCGCGTGCGGTAAAATTGATAAGGCGGTTTTAGTCTTTGGGTCCAGTACGATTACAGCAATACCTCATTTATATCATTTTTTATATTTTGGTGATTTTATACAATAAAAACAATTTTATATAAATTACATAATATAATTATTTTTGCATAGCTTTATTCTGCGAGCTATAACTTTTTTTTAATTTTTTTTGCTGATGATGCTGTATGGGGGCTCGTTTTTTTGCGGGATAAGATGACATTTTCAGCGGTACCATGGTTATTTATATCCGTCTTTTTGATCGCGCGTTATTGCACATTTTGATCGGCGGTATGATGATAAAGCATTGGTTTTTTTTTTAAGGGGTTTACTAAAGGGGTTAACTAGTGAGACAGCTTTCTAGGGTGGGTCGTTATGGATGCGGCGATACTAAATATGTATACTTTTATTGTTTTTTTTTATTTACAAATAAAATAATTTATTAGGAAATTTTTTTTTTAATTTATTTAGGAATTTTTAAAAAATGATTTTTACACTTGTTTTTTTTTTACTTTATTTTATTGTCCCAGTGTGGGATATTACTATAAAGCTTCATATCGCTGATCTGACACTTTGCAGTGCAGTTTCTCAGATCAGTGATCTGACAGGCACGGCAGCAGACTCTCAGCAGGCACTGAGAAAGCCGCCTCCCTGCAGGCCCCTGAAGTCCCCTCGGCGATATTGGATCCAGGGGCCTGCAGGGAGAAGGCCCTCGGAGCAACACGAGCACATCGCGTTGCTCCGAGGGTCTCAGGGAAGCACGCAGGGAACCCATTCCCTGTGTGATTCTTCCCTATGCCCCCGGTACACTACGATCATGTTTGATCGCAGTGTGCCAGGGGTTATGTGCTGGGGGTAGTCCGTGACCGCCTCTGGCACATAGTGCCGGGTGTCAGCTGTGATAATCAGCTAACACCCAGCTGCGATCAGCTGCGCTCCCCCCACGTGAGCGCAGCTGATCGCGGTGACATACTATCCCGTCCACGGTCATACGGGCCCGGGTCCCGTGGACGGGATAGTATGTCCAATGTCAGAAAGGGGTTAAAGTACATTGAAGTGGCTGCACTTATGGAGGAGGCTAATATTTTTTTCCCTGCAACAAGGCACGCACTCTTCATTTTAAGTGCTTTCCCGTCCACCACAGCTACTGTTGAGCGATCTTTCAGTACCCTTCGAAGGGTAAAGACCTGGCTCAGAAGTACAATGGGAGAGGACAGACTGACTGGGTTGTGTTTGATGAGCGTCCATCAGAAATTCTTCAAGAAAAATCAGGAATGGATTGAAACAAAAAAATCAGGAATGGATTGAAACAAAAGTTTTGAAGAAGTTTTCTTCAAACCCAAGAAAAATGATATTAGTATAAGACATGTAATTAGAACAAAAATCTAATTTTTTTGAACAAGCAAATAATTGTAATAACTAATAAAGCACTGCTATAATTACATATCATTTTCTTAAAATTTTCGTTTCATTCACCTTTTTCGTTCTAAAATTTTACAACCTGGACGACCATGTCTTACCCCCCCCAGTTTTGATCCTGGGTACGCCCATATACTACCTCATCAAGTTTGCAATCATATTATTGCGGCAGTGCAGAGAGTATCCGCACACCTCTTATACATTGTTGCCTTTGCTATGACAGAGCACTTCCCATGGGTGCTGCCCGGCTGCTGGTGATCAATGCCCCTTTGCAGTGTCTTACTGGAAAAAAAGATAAGGAGAGTTATTTTTGGGTGTGACTCAGTCACGTGTACAAGAAAGGATTCGTCATTTGCCTTGTTTTTGGCCTGAGACTAGGTGCAGAGAGCATATCTTATCCGGGAGAATCAGACCCAGTATGGAAATCACGTTCTGATCAAACGCTCATCAGAGTGTGATCCGATTCTCCTGGATTAGAAGAATTTGAAGAAAAAAATGTCTCCATCGTCTTCATTCTATCAGTGCGTGGAAATCAGACTGCACTCGGATGTCATCCGAGTTCAGACAGATCATTTCCACAGACTCATTGAATTGTATGGCCGAATGTGATCCGAATTGTTCAGTCCGAGGAAAAAATCAGATATGTGCACAGCCCCATAGAATAACATTGGTCCAAGTGCAATCTGATGTTTTGTCGGACCAAAAACACAGCCATATGCACAAACCCTGATAGTGAGACCTTAACCCTATAAAATAGTTTTACCTGTCTTTTATGTCAAAAAGTCTCTGGCTACAATATACAAAAAAATTAACCAAATTGGGCATATTTTTGGCAAACTAATAGGTGGTGTCAACCTAGATAGTCTTAAAATTAGACCGGTATATCAAGCTCAATGAATGACTTGCACTTTAAGACTGTCCCATTATAGTCAATGGATGTGTTGCCGCATAGAAAAAAAGTTGAATAGAGCCAACAGGAGAAGAATGAACAACTCTGTGTCAGAAGCCCACCGATCGGACATCAGTGACATTAATCACATATTGTAGCAGCTCATTACAGAACAGGAGAAGGTCTTGGGTATTCTGGCTACAAGTAAGCTGAGCAGCAGTACTCAATGTCAGGCAGCAGCCGCAAAAGCAAACAAGATTTTAGGATGTATAAAAAGAGAGAGAAAATCCCGTGATCCCCACGTATTATTACCCCTTTATAGATCACTGGTGAGGTCACATCTACAATATGGGATCCACATTTTAAAAAGGATATTCAGAAGTTAGAAACAGTTCAAAGACAGGCAACTAGATTATCACAAGGGCTGGAAGGCCTCTCATATGATGAGAGGTTTGAAAAGTTGGGCATGTTTAACTTAGAAAAATGACACCTCCGAGGAGATCTCATTTACATGTATAAATGTGTGTGTGGTCAGTACAAAGGACTGGCGCAAGACTTACTCTTTCCATATTAAGTACCAGGGGGCACTCATTATGGGTGGAAGAAAAGTGATTCCAGGAGCTAAACTGGAAAGGGTTCTTCTCAGTTAGAGCAGTCAGAATGTAGAATGCCCTGCTACAAGAGGTAGTAATGGCAGACACTATAACAGATTTTAAAAAAGGGCCAGATGATTTTCTTGATACAAATAACATTCCAGAATATAGAATTAGTGACAAATTGGTTGAGAAAAGTTGAACTCGATGGACCTAGGTCTTTTTTCAACCTATGTAACTATGTATTTAAGGCCACATTCACACTATCAGTATTTGGCCAGAATTTTGCATCAGTATTTGTAAGTCAAAACCAGGAGAGGAACAATCAGAGGAAAAGTGTAATAGAAACCCGTCACCACTTCTGTATTTATCACTCACTCCCGGTTTTGGCTTACAAATACTGATGTAAAATACTGACCAAATACTGCACGTGTGAACGTGGCCTTAGAGTCTGTTTCAAATGTCTTTTCAAAGTTACAAAAAGTTAATTGCAAGGAAATTCAGTAACAATTTTGTTAAAAATTCTCCAAGGTGATATTGAATATGACATCCATCATAAATTGGAACAAAACAATAAAATATCATGTGTGAACTCACTCTGCACTTAAAATGTAATGCTTAAGGAGTACTGATCTAGCAAAGGTTACCTTGAAAAGACGGCATAAAAAAGGTTAATTGTCCACCTAACGTGACATAGGCCAAGGGCTCGAGCAATGTTAGGTTATCTCAATCCCCTTAAGCGAGATAGTCCTCTGGTACAAGTTGTCAAGATGGTGCGTTGTAAGTCATGTAAGTGCTGCTATATCTGGACCTTGCTTTGGATCAGATAGGGTTTCATCCAGAACAGGGGTGAAAGTTACCTATCAATAGCCCAACATTGTACTGAACGAGTGCTGACACCTCGGGAACAGCGCCACCACCTAAGGCCGGTTTCACACGTCAGTGACTCCGGTACATGTAGTGACAGTTTCCTCACGTACCGGAGACACTGACACACATTAAAATGAATGTGTCTCGGCCCTTAGCAGCGTGTCTTCACGGACACACGGTCCATGAGAAAAACATGGAGACATGTCAGTGTTCGTGGGAGCGCATGGTCCGCAAAAATGCTGAACACGTGTACGTGTCCTCCGTGCTCATGGATGGCCACCGGGGAAGAAGCGCTACTGTAAGCCGCTGTTCCCCTGCAGCTGGTGCTGATCGCGGCTGCCATTCTGCCCTCCTGCTCTGACCCCAGCTGTAAGTTTCGCCTGGTTGGTTCATAAACTGAGGGGGACCCCAAGTAGGGTTTTCATTCATTCTTTCTCTCCTCCTTGCTGTTGCCAGCAGAGCAGGAGAGAAGATTGACAGCCGTGATCAGCATCAGCCGCCTGGAACAGCGCTTTACTGTAGAACTTCTTCCCGACACTGTCCGTGTGGTCCTGATGCGGCTCACGTGCGGCACACGGTTGCCACACGGAGGTACCATGTGTCCACATGGACATCTTCGGTACCGGTTTTTCTGGTACCGCAATTATCTGGACGTGAGAGACCGGCCTAGGGAGTTATTTTACATGCTGATTGAGATAGGGTTGTCCGAATTGTGACAACCTTTTTGAGAAGCCCACTTAAAGACTTCTCACACAACAAACAAGCATCTTGTGCAGTCATTGACGGACCTTTTCAGAGCGCCCGATAATTAGGAATGATGCGTTTTTATCGACACTTGTCCCCGGCTATTGATCTGTCTAAATGGGTCTCCTCCATGCAAACCCAGAGCTGTCAACGCTCTTCCACCTGGAAACTGCCACTCTTCTTCTCCACCATCAACCCAGAGTAGCGCAAGCGCACAGTTGCAGCTCGGGCGGTGGAGAAGGAGTGCAAACCTTTCCAGTTGGGCGAGTGTTGACAGATCTGGACTTGCACATTGGTTCCCATTTATAGAAAACACTTGAAAGCTGCGGGAAAAATTAAAAAAAAAAAAAATGCGTAAAAATCAATGCACCACAAAAAAAAAAATGAGAAAGGAGTATATTGCCTTCCAGGATGAAGCCTTAGCTCACGCCTGCAATTTAATTTTTTTAATTGTAAGAATAAGGATGTAAATCAGATACTGTACCTTCATACACGCCTCTGGCCTTTGATCCTTCTTCTCCTGGATATTATCAAAGAGATCTGTCACCGCCTTAAATGAAGTTTCTTCACAACCTTTATGGCCATAATTTCTTTTATTCCTGAGGTTCATCCTGTTATTGTGAATTTTACGTTACTTGGTTAACTAATGCTAAGAAGTTTGGTTACCTGGTCTCCAACCTGCATGGTGTACAGAAACCTTTTCCTGGCTCTCCACCCATCTACGTTCTCGGCTGTGCACTTCCATCAGTCTTGTACTTGGTTCTCTAACAGCCATACATCTGTATCTTCTGTGCTGGGTCAGAGAGGACCTCCATAAGGAGGCTTCACCAAGATATGGGCCTAGAGGTACAACCCAAGACAACATGATTTGTCGCTGATTTAATGTCCAATATTTCTTCCTACTTTGCTCAAACATAGGATGATATTACCTGTGTGCACAATAATGTTGGTATTGCTTAGGATGGGGAGAAAAGAAGACACAATCAATTTTGAATAAGTTAAAGGGTTAATCCAAAAATCATACGTTTTCTCCTATCCATTGGGGATAACTTACTGATTTTTGGGGGTCCGACTGCTGGAACATCTACCGATCTCAAGAATGGGACTCTATATCATGGCCACTGGGCTCTTCAAAGTCGTATTGTGAATGGAGCAGAGGTGCGCATGGATAGGGGATAACTTACGATTTTAGGAATAACTCTTTAATAGTGTAATCTCAGAACCCTTTTCTCTGGTTTGCCTTCTCAATCCAACACTGCTTATGTGCCCAATTGGGTATGTACAGAAGGGGAAGGTAGAAAACATCAGGAAACATCGGGAAACAGACTCCCGCTTTAAAGGGAACACTACAGTATCACATATATTTTGTTAACTAATTAAAATTTGATTTTTATTCTATTTTTATGTACATAATTATGGAGGGTCGTCCATTTTGCATGAGCTGCTGTTAACCGTAGTTCAGAGTTTGGCTTTGCAGCAGTCAGATGAACAATAGAAAACTGTAGTTAAGTTACCAGTTGACTTCTACGGGAGAGTTTTCTAGGCCTGGCCTGATCTGTGGTCATTTTACAGTGAGGAGGAGGAAGTGAGCTGTAACCATCACCCATTGTGATGATCCTGTATTATCTATATATAGGCATTAGGGAGATGACTTGTGAGAAGTGATCTTTATAGAGCAGGAAATGTCACTATATTAAAAAGGTAGCAAGAAAAACACATAAAACTAGTAAGGTCATACATAGTCATAGTAAAGTATCATACTTGACTGTTGAAGATAACAGAAACCTGTTAACATAGTACCACTACTCTATATAAAAGGACAGTGTAGGACACACTGCATATCAAATAGAAAGCACCACAAAAAGACCCACAGTGTGAAGTCCAAATAAATATATGTATATATTGCAAAAATGTATTTATATAAAAAAACAGATCATTTGACAGACATACGGGCTAAAAAGTGACAGGTAATAACCGCATTAGGCCAGGGTGGTAAAGACAAGGTGGGAATCCCGGAAAATGATCAACGGATACATACATATGCAGATCAGTACAAGAGAAAACTCCATGTGAAGTAATCAAAACCAACTGAAGTCATTAGACAAATATGTAGACTATAAAGTTCCCCACATGGATCCGTCATATAAGGAGTTAATTACACATAGATTGTAGCCAAAAGATATGTTGTAAACATACCAGGTACCACTCCATCTCCCACCCACACCGATGCGCGTTTCAGAGGTACCTTCCTCAGGGGGCGTGCCATGGTGAGCAGCAAAGAATATTTATAGCTGTCGTGACCGGAAACTTATGTGCGCAGGCACCAATAGTGCCGTGCCTCCCACCGCAACACAATCCCCGACCACCGACGCTGATGCACACGGGGCCCCACACTGTTATGTATAACCAGAAATTACAAGAACAAAGTTAAAGTTGTATCGCCATATCGTCTGTTTATATATCTATGATGTCTGCCTCTATGTTAATAACATTATTGCGCTAATGTCCAGTTATATGACCATAATATTGTTGCCATAATGCCTGGCGATACATCTTTCACTTTGTTCTTGTAATTTCTGGTTATATATTCATAACAGTGTGGCTACAATGTTTTCCTATATCCTCATAGAGTTGTTTTTGTGTTGCCCGGTATTATGCCCATAATCAAGATGGCCGCGATACTTCATCTGCGCATGCGCTGGCTGCATTTCCGCCCTGCCTCCTCCACTTCCGCCAACCGTCTGACGTCTGATCACATGGGGCCCCGTGTGTATCAGCGTCAGTGGCCGGGGATTGTGTTGCGATGGGAGGTGCGGCGCTATTGGTGCCTGCGCACGTTTCCAGTCACGGCAGCTATATTCTTTGCCGCCCCCTGAGGAAGGAACCTCCGAAACGTGCATCGGGGTGGACCGGAGAAGGAGTGGTAACCGGTATGTTTACAACGTATCTTTTGGCTACAATCTATGTGTAATTAACTCCTTATATGACGGATCCATGTGGGTTTCTTATAGTCTACATATTTGTCTAATGACTTCAGTTGGTTTTGATTACTTCACATGGAGTTTTCTCTTATACTGATCTGCATATGTATGTATCCGTTGATCATTTTCCGGCATTCCCACCTTGTCTTTACTGCCCTGGCTAATGCGGTTATTGCCTGTAACTTTTTAGCCCGTATGTCTGTCAAATGATCTGTTTTTTTATAGAAATTTTTTGCTATATACGTATACATATATTTATTTGGACTTCACACTGTGGGTCTTTTTGTGGTGCTTTCTATATTTAAAATGTGCAGAGGCCACAGAGAAGTTTTTTTTTTCTTCAATATATTGTAGATACTATCAGACATGGTATTCTGAAAAGTCAGTATATTACCTCAGTATCTGTAAGCCAAAACCAGGAGTGGGTGATAAATACAGATGTGGTGACGGGTTTCTATTAGGCCGGAGTCACACTGGCGAGGAATACGGGCGCGTGAGAGGCGCAAAAAACACGCATTAGACACGGACAAACGATTCTCTATGGGGTCACTCGCACCAGGCGTATATTTCTCTTCCGTATCCTATGCCCGTAGTACGCCAATGCAAGTCAATGGGTGCGCAAAAAATACGGATTACACACTGAACACACGTGTGACCTGCGAGAAATACGCAGGTCTTTTGGCTGGTGACAGGAAATGGGCCAATCCATCATCAGGAAGCGTAGACATGATAATTAGCTCAAAAAGCGCTCCAGACATCCAGGAAGTACGCCTCCACGGAGTACAGCAGCAGCATGGCGTCCACTTACATAAATGTGGAGATGCTCATTGTCCTGGTGCAGGAGCGTCCCGAAATATGGGACCCACGCGATGCTAATTATGCGAACCGGACAAGGAAGGAGGCGTCATGGAGGCGCATCTGTCGCCAGATGTACCATGACTTTGGTGACAGACCACGTGAGGAGCAGCATAAAATTCGTAAGTGCAACCATAAAAACATCATTAACCTTAGCGCACGCTTCAAAATGATTCTACAATCAGCACCCCCCTTCCTGTGCATGTAATTTTATTAGCCTCATGAGGCCGTTACATTAGGATGTGACACGTGGCTTCACACAGCCATAATTAGGGGTTAGGCCACAAGCTCCTCATCCTCCTAGCCAATAAAATTAGTTTCAGGGGAGATAATGAGACCCTGTGTATCGGCCCAATTACATATGCCACCATGGGTAGAACGCACACCCCAGAAGGCCCCATGCCTAGACTACTGTTAGAAAATGTGACCTCTCAAATATGTGATTTTGACAATCTTTCCTGTCACATTGCAGTGGAAGATGTGATGAAACGCTGGCGAAGCATCCGGGACCAGTACCGCCGGGAACGCCAGCAGCGGTCCAGGAGTGGGGATGCTGGACATGTGAAGAGAAAATATATATACTATGACCGGCTGAACTTCCTCGCCCCAATTCTGGATCTGAGACCGTAAGTACATAGCTCACACCACATAACACAAATACACTACACAAATACTTTACAGGGACAAAAATATTGATGTATTTTTGCCTCTGTTCTATTTCATAACAGAACTCAATCCAACCTTACGGATCGAGGAACGGCCTCAGAGGCAGAGCCCATTATAGATCCTGTAGGGGATGAGGTGGCTGGCCCATCTTCTCCCCCTACAAGAAGGAAGGCTGAAGATGAGGCATCATAAGACCACACAATGGCTGCCCTACACACCACACCACCAGGACGGTCTGCTGCTGCCACCTCACCCATCCTGGAAGAGCCGGGCAACTTGAGCAGCAGCCCAACTGCCCAGATCAGGTCCTCCCCACAGGCTGCTGTAGTTTCACGGTGAACAAGAAGAAGGCGCCAGGTCACTCTTCAAGAGAGTAGGACCAATGTGGACACAGGGGTGCTAAATTATTTGTCCAGAGTAACAACAGATGATGGTGAGGAGGCCTATGCACGTAGCCTCAACCTTTATCTCCGTGCCCTTACCTGTGAGGTCAGGCTCCGTATTAGGGGATGTATTCAGATCCTGCTTGATGCAAGCACCCCCCCCCCAATACCCCATATGAGGTTTTTGAATTTCTGGAGAGGTGGCAGCTCTCACCACGAAATTTAATGCGCATGAGACCATCTACACAGATGCTTGCTCAAGCAGGCTCTGAACAGCCCCCAATACGTGGGCCAACACCTCAACCCCTTCCTCCCCCTACCCAACCATCTATACCGCAGCACCAAATGTCTTCCTCAAGCCAACCCCACCAATAAGGCCACTTGTACCCACCCAGTGTTGGAGGCTGGTCCCAACCTGGTTGGGGACGATCTGGCTATCTTGGTGGGTATGAGCCACGGGCCTACCAGAGCCAACAAGAAGCCCCTCACCATCATCAGTACTCTGGCCAGTATCCCCAACAGTCCCAGGAGGCTGGACAATTCCAGCATCATGGGCACCAGTATGGCCCCACACAGGGCGATGTTGGCCACAATGTCCAGCAGCACCCACAGGCTGTTGATCCACGTTCCCCTTCCCCAACATATGAGGATTTATGATTCTGATGGTTGGAGATGTCCAGTCAGATGTAACTGGTGCTCCTAATCTAAATGTAAAAACAGGTGTTCTCCTTCACCAACATTTATAACATAATGTAACATTCACATTTTTCAACTATGTTTTCCAAACATATGAAACAATCCATCATGACAGGCAACGCTACCTCATGCCTTTCAGACAGATATTATATGTGTGTAGAAAAGAGAATCTTTAAATGCGCTATACTGTAAAATGAAAGGATGAAAATACACTACTCACTTGCTAACGCCTAGGAAAGGCGTGCTCGCCTTAGTTAAGTAGTCACATTTTTGTTAGCAATCTCTAGGACAAAATTTCTAGGCGACAAGCATTCAGAATAACCCGCTTTCTCTATGTATTAAAAAGTGAGTTTTGTATTTTCATCCTTTCCAGTATAGCATGCTTAAATATTGTCTGTTCTACAGACAGGTAATATCTGTGTGAAAGATGTGAGGTAGCCTTGCCTGTCATGGTGGAATCTTTCTATGTTTGGCTAACATTATGTGGAAATGTGAGTGTTATCTCGTTGCCTTTATTTTGGTGATGGAGCTCACCTTTTGTTGGCAAATCTAGGTTAATCTAGTCATGCAGCAATGTTTTTTTGGCCTAATGTTTGTTGCTGTTTTGTTCTGTTATGTTCATTTTACAACAAGTTAAAGAAGGCACAAAGGGTCATTTTGGCCATTGCCAAATTTGTGTTATGGCAAAATTATGTTTGCCTTTAAGCGAAAAAAAAAAAAAAGGCAAAACTAAATATTTGTCTACTCTACTTAACGTCTCTGTGTGATTTTTCACAATCCCCCACAACATACTAACAGACACCAACCAATGCAATGAAACACTCATAGAATCATAAAGGCTTGAGTAATATATATTTTGACACACTTAAAGCAACAAATTATAACATAGACACAGCATTCTCTTGCCAAGAAGTAGCCCCCTCAGGTGAGATAAAGTAATTAGTGAAAATATCACGCACTTTGAGGTCAGAGAGCGGTCTACGGTGAGGGTTGATAGGTGGTCTCACCCTGCGCACATTGTCCGGCTTACGCACAACACCATCAGAGAAGGAGCAATCATGTATCCTGGTGAAGTTATGCAGAACAACAAAGGGTTTCACAACTTCATTCACATTTTGCGCACTCAGCTGAATGGCAGACTGGAGTACCCGCCATTTGGCAGAAAGAATGCCAAAGGAACACTCCACCAGTCGCCGAGCACGTGATAGGCGCAAGTTAAAAATTCTGCGCCTGTGGTCAAGGTTGCGGCGGGGATATGGCCTCATGACATTGCACGATAACTGAAAGGCCTCATCTGCCACAAGGACATAAGGGACTGATTTTTCAGTGGAGCCTGGTAGCTGGCGTGGTGGTGGTAGATCCAACTGGTTGGTGCGTAGCCGCCGAGCCATAATGGAAGTATTGAAGACTCTAGAGTCTCCCGTCCTTCCATAGGCCCCAATGTCAACAATTAAAAACTTGTATTGAGGGTCTACCAGAGCCAACAATACAACAGAAAAGTATTGTTTATAATTGAAGAATTGGGAGCCTGAGTTCGGCGGCTTACGCACCCTGATATGTTTGCCATCCAGGGCCCCAATACAATTTGGAAACTGGCACTCCTCCTCAAAGTCCCTTGATATCCTTAACCAGTCTTCCATCCTGGGCTCGGGCATGACCACTTGATGGAGTCTTGTCCAGATTTCTGTATATGTAGACCTCACTATGCCTGAAATGGTTGATTTTCCTATGAGAAACTCACGGTGGAGGGCGGCATAAGACAGGCCAGTGGACAGGAAGCTGTAGAACAACAGAAATAGTAAAGTTTAGAATGGCTAAAGTAAAAAAAAAATCATTTACATGCCGAGCCAAACTTGTTAGGAAAGGATAGAGAAGAACACACACATATTTGGTGGCACAATGACTAAGTGATATGCAGGACATATTAGAGCTAACATTCTGCTGTGTCAGGTGATTGATATTTGGAATAAGATGATGGCATTCAACTTTGTCCAAGAAGGGCAAAAAACATAAATTAGCACACACATTATGAACATAGAGAATGTGGTTGTGTAGTACATACCGTATTGTGAGTAGAAGTCGCTCCTCTGCAGATATGGCTTTGCGCATCCTTGTGTCCTGAAAGGTGATCCCAGGGCGCACTGTCTCCAAGAGTCGATCAAATGTGGAAATGCTCATACGACAGTACTGGTAAAATTTCTCCGGATGCTCCCGCAGAGAAGAATAGAGGCGGTGAAAATGCCCTCTTGTGAGTCGTTGCCTCAAAAGTGGATGGACCCACATGCGTCTCCTCCTCCGCGGATCCACTATCACTGGGTCTGGTTGCCCAAAGCGCCGTGACAAAAGCCAGGTAAAGAGAACCTGCTCGGTTGTATTGAATCTCAGACCCTCTGCCATGCTGCACAAAGAACACCAACACACCTCGTGAAAGCAAGGTGACAAATGGACAGAATGTAGGCAGCCACCTGTTTCTGAGTGTATAAATAGGGTGCAGGCTAATGATTTAAATTGTTTGCAGGCCTCAAAACCGTTAAATGTCCATTTTGCAAGGCTGCGAGAAAATCTCAGCATACGGATTGCATACGGATGCCACACGGATTACATACGGATGCACACATGCGCAAAATACGCGACCTCACCTTGCTTACGGATGACCTACGGAGCACTATTTAGGGGTCATTCATCCGTATTACGCCAGTAAACTACGGACCGTATTTTGCGCAGGTTAGTGTGACTCCAGCCTTATACTTTTCCTCTGATTGTGCCACTCCCGGTTTTGGCTTACAAATACTGATGTAAAATACTGACCAAATACTCAGCATGTGAGTGTGGCTTTAGGCTACATTCATGTGTTCAGTATTTGGTCAGTATTTTACATCAGTATTAGTAAGCCAAAATCAGGAGTGGCACAATCAGAGTAAAAGTATAATAGAGACCCGTCACCACTTCTGGGTTTATCACCCTCTCCTGGTTTTGGCTTACAAATACTGATGGAAAATACTGACTAAATACTGAACATGTGAACCAGACTGCTATACTCTACTTCTTCACTGCTGTAGATGTACAACCCATAATATCTGGAGCATTTGTGCAATGTTTTTAAGTCTTAGGCCGGGGTCACACTGGCGAGGAATACGGCTGAGTGAGAGACGCTATAAGCACGCATTACACACGGACCAATGATTCTCTATGGGTTTGCTCCCAACAGCCGTATATTTCTCATCTGTATTCTACGCTCCGTGCCAATCGCAGCATGCTGCGATTGTCAGCGTACTACGACCGTAGTACGCCAATGCAAGTCTATGGGTGCACAAAAAATACGGATTACACACGGACCACACATGTGACCTGCAAGAAATACGCACCCGGTGTCTTTTAGCAAAGCCGGCAATTCAGTGCGCTATACAGTAAACTCACACTGACAGGTTTAATAAAGAAACGAAAGAATAGATATATACACATAGAGTACATATACACATATATATATATATATATATATGCATTCTATGTGTTTATATCTATTCTTTGGTTTCTGTTATAACCCTGTCATAGGGCTCCATTATATGTCCATTTTGCAAGCCTGCGAGAAAATCTCGCCATACGGATTACATACAGATGCAGACATGCGCAAAATACGCGACCACACCTTGCTTACGGATGACATACGGAGCACTGTTTAGGGGCCATTCATCCGTATTACTAATGTAAAATACAGCCCGTGTTTTGCGTCGGTTAGTGTGACCCCAGCCTTAGGGTGTGTGCAGACGCTGCGGAATCCGCTGCGGATTAATCCGCACGGATTTTGCAAAAACCGCAGATAAAACCGCAGGTCAAAAGACCTGCGGATTATCGGCGGTTTAGCCTGCGGTTTGGTCCTGCGGATTCACCATCTCCACAATGGTGGAGATAGGAACCCGCTGCGGATTCCGCAGAAAGAATTGACATGTCAATTCTTTCTGCGGTCTCAAAACCGCAGGAAATCCGCGCGGATTTGTCCGCACCGTCTACACAGCGGTTTTTGTTTACCATTCATTTGAATGGTACTGTACACCGCAGCTAAAACTGCTGCGGGTCCGCAGCGGCCAAAACCGCTGCGGAACCGCAGCATAATCCGCAGCGTGTGCACATACCCTTACTCTCACTTAACTGCTGAGCTGTGAGCTCTGATGCAGTCTCATCATACTGAGTCGCCGTTAAATGGCTGCTGCATTCCCTGCATTTGGCTTTTATACAGGCTTTAATAGTCCCTCCTAATTGGCTGAATTATAACAAGTGATAGCTGCAAAGCATGATGAGGAAGCCTACCTGGTCGCAACTGAAGTCACGTGAGTCTTCTTACGCTGATGCAATCTTCCGTTTTGCGTAAAATGTAAATTGTTCTAATTCACCATGGACAAGCACCTTTCCGAAAATTCAACACAAATTTGATTCAAAATCAAATCACCTGGCTCATCCATAAACATAGTCTTATTAAGCTTTAAAGTAAAGTAAACTTTACTACCTATAAAGCGGCCCATGCTTATAGTACTGTATGCTGATCACAATAGACTGGCACATCTACGACAATTCTATTTGTGATACACATTTGTGTAGAATCACAAAAGCAAACACTAATAATTAATAGTAAAATGAACTCATAAAAAGGCAAAAGTAAAGCATTTATTTTAAGTCATACAAGGTTTAAAAGAAATAGAACTGTACAGGGTGTGATAAAAATATTAATCCTGATCCTTGAGACATCACTATGAATATCAGAAGTGGGACGTCTTTAAGATTAATGCTTTACGCTCATTGGCGCGCTCTCCCCAATCAAGTTGTTTGCGTTATCTATGGGGTTGAAGTTCTCATGTGGATGCTGTAACTGTGCTTAGCAGGGCAATTAAAGTATATGGCATCAGTGATAACCACAAAAGCAAAGGTCACTGTCATAAAATATAGACACAGGGCAAAGTCACGCAGGGATACACAAAGGCTGGCACTGACTGTAGCACTAACAAAAAAATACATATTTGGGTTAGGAAATTTGCTACAAGAAACACAATTAAATAACCAGAATGTCAAACTGAATAAAACAGATCAAATCACGCAAAAACATCCATAACAAAATTTACAGCCATTTTTGCCTGTGGGAACATACCCCAAACATGAGGATTCAGCTTGGGTTGGATAATGTTTTAATGCATCAATGCAATCAAAATGATAAAAAGCAGCCACTTTGGAAATAGTCATTAGAAGTAATAGTAATAAAAAAACTGTTTGGGTACACAATTTTTATACAGACACAACCTACAGAGGTGCTTTAACATTTGTGAACTCTTGAAAATTTTCCATACTTTGGCATAAATTTTACCTAAAACTATATCAGATTTTTACAAAAGTCATAAAAGTAGATAGAACCAAATAAAGTAAATGAGACCGCAATATTAGACTTTGTAATTTTTTACATGAGGCAAATGATCCAATATCATATGTCTGTCAGAGGAAAAGTATGGGAACCTATCACGAGAGGGTCACATCCTCCTGGGAGATCTGGGGTTAGAAAATCACTGCGTCCTCATTTGGTTTGATTAAATTAGAGTGTGCTGTTTACAATGACTGGGATGTCAATCAGGTGTGAGTGCGTGACCTATTTTTATGTAAAAAACATGGATCTTTCAAAGTCTGATCTTTAGAACACATGTTTGAAGAAGTGTATCATGGCACAAATAACAGATTTTTGAGGACTTTAGGAGAAGAGATGTTGATGCTCATGAGGCTGCAAAAGTTTACAAAACCATCTCTAAAAAGTTCTAACTCTACCATTCCACAGAAAGACAGAATTTGTAGCAATGGAGGAAATTTAAGGCCAAAATTCCCCTACCCAGGAGTGGTTGACCAAGAAAGATCCTTCCAAGAGAAAGACTTATAATAGCCTGAAAGGTCACAAAGACACCCAAGGTAACCTATAAGTAACTAAAGGCCTCTTTCACATTAGTTAATGTTAATGTTCGAGTCCACCATCAGGATAACACTGAAGAACAATAGTTTGCATGGCAGGATTTCAATGAGAAAGCTGCTGTTCTTTTAAAATAATATTGTTGTCCATTTACAATTTACTAAAGATCATCTGAAGTAGCTAAAAGGTTATTGGAACAATGATATGAGGACATATGAGAACAAAAGAGAGCTTTTTTCTTCAAATGCTTTTCAGTATAAAAAGCTTATACCCTCTGTGGTGGTAGTTGTTTTACAATAATAATAATAATAATCTTTATTTTTTATATAGCGCTAACATATTCAGCAGTGTTTTACAGTTTTGCACACATTATCATCACTGTCCCCAATGAGGCTCACAATCTAAACTCCCTAACAGTATGTTTTGGACTAGTTTTTCTGCATCTACGGCAGGGCGGCTACCATCATTGATGGAACAAAGAATTATGAATTATATTGCAAATTCTTAAGGAAAATGTCAGGACATCTGTTCATGAGCTGAATCTCAAGAGAATGTGGGTCATGAAGCAAGACAACATCCCAAATCAGGCAAGTCATTCTACAGAAGTATGGCCAAGGAAAAATAAAGTTAACTTTTCGCAATGACCAAGTCACAGTCCTGACCTTATTGCTATAGGAATGTTGTGGAAGGACCTGATGTGAGCAATTCACGAGGAAACCCACCAATACAACAAAGTTGATGCTGTTTTGCAGGGAAGAATGGGGTAAAATACCTCCAAGCCGATGTGCACAATTAATTACCATATATACTCGTGTATAAGCTGAGTTTTTCAGCACATTTTTTTGTGCTGAAAATTCCCCCCTTGGCTTATACACGAGTCAATTGTCCCAGAAGCCGATGGGGGAGGGGGAGCAGCGTAGCAGCGGGTCACAGGAGGCAGGAGACGGCAGCTGTAAGTGGGCCTGTTGCTAAAGAGAAATGAGTATTCACTGCACTGGCAATAAATATTCATTTCTCTCATAGCGCGCACATTTATAGCCGGAGCCGCCGGCTTCCGACAGCTGTAACAAAAAAAAAAAACTCCTCGTCCCTTTCCTTGTATACATGGTTCCTCATCCCTATCCTTGTATGCATGGCCCCCATGAGAAAAGCATAAAAAAACCTCCTACTTACCTTCCCTGTGCGCCCTCGCAGCATGTTGTTCCGGCTTCCAGCAGCTACTGTGGCCGAGCGATCACGTGTCCTGCTGAGTGGAGAGAGAATATTCATTACCTAAATGAGCGGGGACACGTAATCGCTCAGCCGCAGGAGCTTCTGGAAGCTGGAACAACATGCTGTGAGTGCGCGCAGGGAAGGTAAGTAGGATTGTTGAATGATTCACAAATTTTCAACTCCAACTGCATGCTTCTTGTGTTCCTGCAATTATGTGGTACTAGCAAGAGGAAAGAGGGCCGAGTAATACATGACGACAAGATCAGACTACACACAAGATTATTATTGTAGTCTGTAACCGTGGAGGCACGTAAGCCTCCTTAGGGGCGATATGCACAATACAATATTTGCAATGTTGCTTCTATAGTTGTTTTTAGAGAATGGCGTGAAATTAATTCCAATCAAGTTAAAACCATATATATCAGAAAAGCAGACCATCTTACACTTATTGATAAATACGATTGTTTTTTTTTTTGTTTTTTTAACTATAATCAGAAGTATTTCTCCATGCGGAAAGCATTGAGCCTATTTTTTGTTCCAAATCCTGAAGTGAAAAGTTCATCGGATCAAGGCTGAAAAAATAACCATATCAGTGGGTGGGATATACTGTATATCTTATACTTGTTTGGTTATCTCAAGGGTTATAGTAATAAGGAAGTTGAGCTGAACATGCTTAGGATCATGTAAAAAAAATACAGCTCATTTTATATGGATCATTTTTCCATCTATCTTTTTTTAGTCTTTTCTAATTCTCGTTGTGCCAAGACTTGTACGGTGGTCATCTGCAAACCCCTCACCTTTAGTTGCTACCTGTATCTTCTAGTATTTTACAAAAGTATGCCTACAAAACCATAAGGAGAAAAAAAACGCAAACCTACTCTAGACTACATGACAAAAACAATTAACAATGAGGCACAGAACACAGCGGCAACATAACCATGATGACAGGCTTGAGGCAATATGATATCATAAGTCCATCATATTCGAAGACAAATATCCAGTTCCAATGCAAATTTCAGCAAAGCCTTTTTTTTGGGTGGCAAAACCATCAGAAGTTGTACTGAATTGCACTGTAGGGTGGTAAAGCAGAAGAACTGTGCCAATCAGTGTATCTCTTACAATTAGTATACACAAAAGGGGTACTTAGTAAGGAGGGTAACAAACATATTTAAGCACTTATAAAAAAAAATGTGCAAATGGTTACTACCATTTTGCCATGTCATTTTGTGTCCGGCACTTTTGTTAATCTGTACAGTAAAGCAATTGTGTTTGTATGGAGTCAGTGTCACTGGGTATCAGGCACCCAGACATGTCCAAAAGCACCTTGCTCACAATGTAAGAGTACAGTAGACCTGAGCACAGCACTGGATACCTAGTAAAGACCTCTTAGTCCAGCATGGTGAGCAGTCCAATGTGCTTTAGAAAGACAGTGACAAACCCAGTGTCTTCTTGTAGGATAAGCTGAGTGGTAAGAGTAGTATTTCCTCCTGCGTAACAGTCAAGTGTTGTACTGTACACTGCAAGCAAGTAAAACTGTGTAAAGTATTGCTATTAATAGTATAAGTGTTCCTTACATAGACTATTTTTTTTATCATGGACTGAGACTACGTTGGCACATCTGTAGCTCTTGACCATGTGTCTTTAGAGTACAGCATTGCACAATGCATCCATAAAATGTAGCATTGTAGTGACAATGATAACCCATGGAGGCACAGTGAAACATTGACAACCAGTGATTTTTACAACACTTTGTGCGGCATAAAGTCAGGGAAGGGTGTAACAGGACCCCATGGCGGTACCGCAGGACAGGTGTAAGCCAACAGCCACTTTGGGCACAACTTGACTGAAGGACTTGTTGGCGTATCCCATGGTCTAAATCCCACATGAAACATCACTAATAATTAATTGTATCACTGTTGGACATAAAATAAAGTTTTCCTCATCTAGTCTGTTTAATAGAAGTTCTTGATAACTGGACCTGGATGTCAACACTTTAGCAACCCCCAAAAGCATCATTTCATCTAAACTTGTATTTCATTTTCTGGATCTGACAAGCCCTTTTTTCTACACAGTAGTTACCTGGGTTATCAATACTTCTTTAGAAGGAAAATAAATTCATTATATTAGATTATGTCCTATATTGGCAACCAGGTATGGCGTTTTAAATAAGGTGTATATAATGATCACCCTACGTTTTATCCGACAAATACCCTAGAGTATATACTTTAGGTCTATGACAGATCAAAGTGTAAAGACCAGACACACCTTGTAAGACCCACACCCTTGTCTTTTACCGCATCCACCAGTCTTGTCACCATGTTTGTGACTTCTGCTCCTAGGTTTATCAAACATTTACAGCTGGGGTTAATGGTTAACCCCTCGCTTCAGGGCAGGGCTGCACACCCCCTCCCTGAGGCAGTCAAAAAGATAGGAGGCTCTAGCACAGGCTTTCATTTTCCTCGTGGCAGCATAGTGCATTGGCTGAATCTACTTTTCAGAGCTATGGACAAGCGGGTGAGTTAACATTTACCTTGTTGTAGGTGGTAAATATGGAGAGGGTAGTGATATTACACAGCCTACATTTTATGAAACGTGATCTCATGTGGCATCTGTTTTCTAAAATCCACTTGGAGATCAACAACATTTATCATTGCTTGAGTCTTAAAATATAATGGGATAAGGATTTGGAATATACAAAAAAATGTTTCCCGTATTGTAAAAGTATCAAAAATTGATAAGTATTGAAAGAAGGAAATGGATTATGAAAAACCAGAGCACGTGGTTTCATTGATGTAAAAAGTAAAAGAAAAAGGCTTTGGCAATACAGAGTGCAAAATATAAGAAAAAAAACAATAAATAAAGTGAAAGCAAGCACAAGTAACAGAAGTCACGTGAAAGCGAGGCAGTGAGGTAATGTGGAGGATACATCAGTACGAGGACATGTGGCAGGAGGCCAGCTTTTGGAATCCATAGTTGAAGAAGAGCATTGCTGGTCACTATGCTAGCTGCTATTGTAAAGGATATGGGATAAGGGTCATGTTGCATAAAGGTAACATCGAAATGTACAGTGTAAAAAGTTCACTTTTGAACTTTGTAGTCAGAGGCGCAGGCAGCACTGGGTGTGCACTGATATAACACTCAGACATGGCACCATGTTGCAATTTTATGAGTTTATGAACACGATTCTGCAGAGTTTTCATGTAGCAGTTTTTACTATATGTAGTCTGACAGCAGAAGCCAAGTCATTGCTATAGGGACAACTCAAAAAGACGTTTTTATAGATGTGCCAACAAGGAAACTGGAACATGCTTGATTATTATTTACAATGGCAGCAATTATAGCTAGTTAGGCTAATTTCACACTAGCGTATTTTACATGCAGCGCCCGCTCCATGCCCGCCCCGTCCGGTCATCTCCTCCTACTATCGCACACGGCCGCATGCGATCTGCGCACTCTCTCTTTAGCATAGGGTGCGCAGACCGTGCGCTGGCCGTGCGCTAGTAGGATTTTTGCGTGCGCTGTGCACTTTTGAAGGTGCGCTGATGTGCGCTGAACGCAGCATGTTGCATTTTGGCGCGCTCGGCGCACCTTCAAAAGTGCGCAGCACACGCAAAAATCCTACTAGCGCACGGCAAGCGCACGGTCTGCGCACCCTATGCTAAAGATAGGGTGCGCAGATCGCATGCGGCTGTGTGCGATAGTAGGAGGAGATGACCAGACGGGGTGGGCATGGAGCGGGCAGGGGGCGGGGCTTAGCGGCGCCGTGCGCTGCATGTAAAATACGCTAATGTGAAACCAGCCTTAGAAATGATCAATTAGTCAATAACATGCACAGAGATGTAAAATAACAATCCTATAAATCAGACCAATATTGGACTGACTGCAGCTTCATATATTTCTAAGCAGCTGTCACGCTCGGGGGGGGGGGAGCCACCGGCCAGTCTGTGCTCCTGCGTTCCGATCTCAGTCTGATTTATACAGCCGCCTGACTGCGCCCTAATGCAGAATGGCTGTAGGGTCGAATGTATCTATTGTACCCCGGTACTTCTGTAAATTCTCCATAAACTATATTTCTGAAGACAGGATACCACTGAAAAGAGAACATATCATTAGAAAATCTATTTTTAACAATTTAATGAGTCACAGTCGTTGGAAATTTCTTTTCATAAATCAATAGTACAGAAGTAAATAAGAAACTTTGCAATATATTTTATTATACTTCTTTCTCCTATTGAACGGATTCCTAATTCACCGATAAAATTTGTCTTCACTGAATACAGATTTTCCCATTAGGGAAGAGTCAGACGGCCATATAACTCGGACGAGGATCACAACGTAATTCTTGGATTGGCAGTCAGCTCTCTCGACCTCAGCGTGACAGCTACATAGAAATACATGCTGTTACACTTGGATAGGGAGAGCCGCCAAACAGTCCGAGCACTGCGTTACGATCCTCGTCTGAGTTATACGGCTGTCTGACTCTTCCTACATGGAGAGAGAAGATGGCAGTTGGTGTTCATAAAGTTCTATGGAGAACTGTAATTTTCATGTTAGGAGAACTTACAGCAAACCGTCTGTGTCTGTCTCTAATTCCTCCTCCCCTTCCTCCATAGAATTTTAAAAGCACCAACTGTAATATATCTCAGTAATGCAAAACTTGTCCCACAAATTGAGAATGAATGATCAGTCCTGGTGGAGAAAGAAGTAAATTTTCTTTTAGGAGATATATTAGAAAGATACGTATATTCATGTGTACTATTGATTTATTAAATAAAAATTACACTTTAAACTATATTAACAGTGAGCATTGCTTTGTCTCGGATCAAGAGACCCTACATATATATATACGGTAACTTCTACCATGTTTTCTGCCAAACCTTCACACATTCAGTCTTTTTAGAAAAAAAGCTGCATTGCACTGGAGATAAAACATTATGATATTTCCACTATGAAGCATTATAACACTACACAATTTTTCAGAAATTGGGAAAATGTTCTGTGGAATTTGATTGTAGTAATCTCAAGAGTAAATAATTCAGTTCTCCTTAATACAGGCCGCCATAATCGTGATATTTACAGGATCATCATTAAATCTGTTTTCTAAAATATTTTGGAACAGGACAAAAATTTAAAAGAAAAAAATGTGTGATTCGCAAAATTTTCCTTTTTATGGTCTAGAACAGGGATCCCCAACCTGTAGCTCGGGACTGTCTGCCAGCTTGGTGCATTAGGTCCAGGTCTAGGAAACAGGTATGAGGAGCACATCTCAAAATGGTGAATTTTGTGAGTCGCCCTGCACAGAAGAGCAGATCTGGATGCACATTTACTGGTCTTAGGGGTTTAGAGATGTTTTAGATATGGTACGCTGGAGGATGGTACTACCTACTAGAAGAGGTGCTCAAAGCTGGATGTGACAGTGTGTTGGGAGTGCTTGATGGGAGAATACTGAATGGGGGGGGGTATTGTGGGAACCCCTGGATCTGAGTGTACTGCTTTGGAGTGACTTCTGTGGAAAAGCTTTGGTTATCATTATACCTGTAATGGGGGCTTTGGTTGACACTACTTTGAAGGGGGGTGGGAGCTGGATGTGGCTCACGCCCCTCTCTCAGTGCTGAATGTGGCTCGCGCCCCTCTCTGTGCTGAATGTGGCTCGCGCCCCTCTCTGTGCTGAATGTGGCTTGCGCCCCTCTCTGTGCTGAATGTGGCTGGCGCCCCTCTCTGTGCTGAATGTGGCTCGCGCCCCTCTCTGTGCTGAATGTGGCTCGCGCCCCTCTCTCAGTGCTGAATGTGGCTCGCGCCCCTCTCTCTGTGCTGAATGTGGCTCGCGCCCCTCTCTCAGTGCTGAATGTGACTCATGCCCCTCTCTCAGTGCTGAATGTGGCTCGCGCCCCTCTCTCAGTGCTGAATGTGACTCGCGCCCCTCTCTCTGTGCTGAATGTGGCTCGCGCCCCTCTCTCAGTGCTGAATGTGGCTGGCGCCCCTCTCTCAGTGCTGAATGTGACTCGCGCCCCTCTCTCAGTGCTGAATGTGGCTGGCGCCCCTCTCTCAGTGCTGAATGTGACTCGCGCCCCTCTCTCAGTGCTGAATGTGACTCGCGCCCCTCTCTCAGTGCTGAATGTGACTCGCGCCCCTCTCTCAGTGCTGAATGTGACTCGCGCCCCTCTCTCAGTGCTGAATGTGGCTCGCGCCCCTCTATCAGTGCTGAATGTGGCTCGCGCCCCTCTCTCAGTGCTGAATGTGGCTCGCGCCCCTCTCTCAGTGCTGAATGTGGCTCGCGCCCCTCTCTCAGTGCTGAATGTGGCTCGCGCCCCTCTCTCAGTGCTGAATGTGGCTCGCGCCCCTCTCTCAGTGCTGAATGTGACTCATGCCCCTCTCTCAGTGCTGAATGTGGCTCGCGCCCCTCTCTCAGTGCTGAATGTGACTCGCGCCCCTCTCTCTGTGCTGAATGTGGCTCGCGCCCCTCTCTCAGTGCTGAATGTGGCTCGCGCCCCTCTCTCAGTGCTGAATGTGACTCGCGCCCCTCTCTCAGTGCTGAATGTGACTCGCGCCCCTCTCTCAGTGCTGAATGTGACTCGCGCCCCTCTCTCTGTGCTGAATGTGGCTCGCGCCCCTCTCTCTGTGCTGAATGTGGCTCGCGCCCCTCTCTCTGTGCTCAATGTGGCTCGCGCCCCTCTCTCAGTGCTGAATGTGACTCGCGCCCCTCTCTCAGTGCTGAATGTGGCTCGCGCCCCTCTCTCTGTGCTGAATGTGAATCGCGCCCCTCTCTCAGTGCTCAATGTGGCTCGCGCCCCTCTTTCAGTGCTGAATGTGACTCGCGCCCCTCTCTCAGTGCTGAATGTGACTCGCGCCCCTCTCTCTGTGCTGAATGTGACTCGCGCCCCTCTCTCAGTGCTGAATGTGGCTCGCGCCCCTCTCTCAGTGCTGAATGTGACTCGCGCCCCTCTCTCAGTGCTGAATGTGGCTCACGACCCTCTCTCTAAGCTGAATGTGGCTCTCAAGGTCAGAAAGGTTGGGGACCACTGGTCTAGAAGATGAAATTAAAATTAAATGAATGAAGATAAAAAATATATATAATTCACAAAATTTCCCTTTAATGGTCAAAAGTGAAATGAAAATTAAATGAATGAAGATAAAAAGTATAATAACTGTCTACCCAGGAAATATTATATAACATATCTCAGCTACATGACGATATTTGTAAATATTTCTTGTGTGTAGAGTAACAAACAGATTAACAGAAATCTGGTGGGACGATTTATCCCACATATTTTATATTTATTACAACTAAATATGTGACGACTCAGTTTTGCGATTTCCTAAAATCTCCTTTTAGATCATGTTTAAATAATTGCATTTTTGTTTTTCTGCACTAAAATTTAGCATGCGCAAGAGACAAATATACCAAGACAAAAACGCAGGGAACAAAATCCACCAAAAACAGCAAAAATTTAACAAAAAGAGCGCAAAAAAAAACGCAAATAAAAACTAAGCAATACCTGACTGTTTGAAGCAAGTTTCTTACTACCAAGAGGGTAGGTTTTGCCTTGCGGGGCAAAAAAAAAAAAAATGCATCAAAAATGCATCGTGTGAACATAGCCTTAGGGTTCGTTTGCAAATATCAGAAAACTGTCCTAGAATTGAAAAAATTATTTGCAGCACTGGAAATAAATGATAGGAAAATGTTTTCTTTGGAAAACTATGTTGTGATAATCATCAATGGGGGGGAGCCACTAAATTCCACATGGAAGGGAGGAGGTTGAAAAGTTGCAGACAATGTTTCTGGCGCTGACACCGGAGAATTCTGACAGCACTATGTGAGGATTCACAAGTCTGCAGTCACATAGAGTGGCTGCAGACTTATAGGTTAAGACTGGACAACCCCTTTAAAGGGTTATTCTCAAAAAGTTAAATTATCCCCTATTCATGGGATAGGAGCTATCCAACTGATTGCTAGGTGACTGCTGGGATCAGGCACCTGGAGCCCAGTAAACCATGCCCTGCAGACCCCATGGAGCAGAGGTGTACTCTGCATTCTCCTCCAATCCCATAGACAATGTATTGAGTGGAGGCCAAGGATTCGCACTTCTCCATTCAACCCGAAGCTGCAGAGGCCGGTTCCTGGATCCAGAGCCTCGATCTCGGGACAAGAAAAGGTTTCCAGAAGTTGGATCCCCAGTTATCAATCAGTTGTCCCCTCTCCGAGGAGCTGACATTTTGGTTATAACCCTTTAGACCATCATAGAACGCTATAGTAACCTGCCCTGTGTGAATGAGGCGATAAATATACCTTAGCAGAGCAGGGAAATGTGATTCCCTAACAATCTGTTAGTGGGGGTGATGTAGAAAAAGAATCAATAGTATACACATTAACAGGGTGTAAACAGGTCTCACGGCTTTCACACAAGCGGTAACAATCACAGCTCTGGACGGAAGTATTCATATTAAAGACCTGATATAGAGCCTATATGCTCTGCCGAGACAGTATTGGAGTTCAACCCTTTTATAAAGCAGAAGGGTGCGGTCAACATGACTACAGGGAAAAGTGTATAATGGACACCCTGCAGATATCAGACGCCATAACGAACAGCAGCAAGAGCGAACGTAAGGAAATAAGAGAAGGAATCTATTACAAATAGTATCAGGGATTATATATATATATATATATATACTGTATATCTATGGAGAAAAAAGGGAAAAGCAGCACAAAAAACAAACAATGCGGGTGCAAGCCTTCCAGGCATGTACCACACCTCAAAAATAGTCCTCAAGATGAAAGCAGCACACCAAAGAAATTCCAGATAAAGTACTATTTATTAGCCCTTCTGGCTAGTTGCCCATACAGAGACGTTTCGGTCCTAGGAATTGTGGACTGCTTGAAAAAGGTCCCCAAATCCTAGGACCAAAAAGAACCTTATCTGAAACTTCTTTGATGTGCTGCTTTCATCTTGAGGACTATATATATATATATATATATATATATATATATATATAGTCAGCTAATATAAATATATATATATTTATTTATCTATCTTTTTATCTTTGCTGACTATATAGATATATGTGTATAAATATATAAGTATATATATATATATATATATATATATAGTCAGCTACTATATATATATATATATATACACATTTATATTAGCTGACTATATATATATATATATATATATATATATATAGTGAGTTTATTGGACCCACATATCGCTTCGGCTCAACTGAGCTCAGTTGAGCCGAAACGTTGCCTTGATATGTGGGTCCAATAAACTCACTACCACTTGAAAGACTAACAATGGAGTGCTGCCTTCATTTGCAATGAATATTGGATATTGTGGCTGAAAATAGGACTTTCCGTCTGGGGCCGTGCACCCGAAGCTAAGTACTGTGCGGTTTTCCTTTTTTCTAATTATATATATATATATATATATATATATATATATATACACACACACACAGCTAATATACTGTAAATATATATACCATATTTATATTAGTTGACGATTACCAATAATTAATACGGACAAATGACTTGCAAGTATAAATATCATGCTCTTTACGTCACCATATAACTAGTACAGTTAAACATTGCATGCCTCTAAAGGGACTGTCTCCTTAATATAAGCCCTAGTCTACTAGTCTAAGGGTATGTGCACACGTTGCGGATTTGGCTGCGGATTTGTCTGAATCTGCAGGTAAAATGACCTGCATTTTACCTGCGGATTTAGTGCAGATTTCCAGCGGATTTTCTGCAGATTTTGTGCGGATTTGGCCTGCGTTTTTACACCTGCGGATTCCTATAATGGAAGAGATGTAAAAACGCTGCGGATTCCGCGCAAAGAATTGACACGCTGCGGAAAATAAACTGCAGCAAATCTGTGCGGAATTTTCCGCATCATGTGCACAGTGGATTTGGTTTTCCATAGGTTTACATGGTACTGTACACCGCATGGAAACTGCTGCGGATCCGCAGGGCCAAATCCACAACGTGGGCACATACCCTAAGAAGTCAGCGATCAGGAAACCCTGCAAATCAGAGAGGATATCAGCAGACAAACGTGTCATCCTGACTACAGTTGCGTTGCTCTGGTCCGGCGTCCAGTTTGGTCTACCATGGCAGCTGGACCAGGGCAGTCCGGTTGCAATGTCAGCCTCTGCAATTTCACCCCTTCACCAATGATGTGTGTACATGGTTGATACAATAAGGAGCGGTGATATTGATTTGATATAAGAATTCATTGCACAAACATTACAGTTAGAAGAAGTAAGGATGAGCCACTTGTGGACATGGCAGGAGATCCAGACATCACTCTCCATTCCCAGGATGGCTGTGTATTCTACACACCAAGACATAGAAGTATCTTCAACTTTGGCACTTGACCTTGAGAGTTCTCCTTCCTATACAGAAGAGATGGCAGTGGCCATTCCTCAATATGTCCTGCCGCACAAGACTCTACTTTTCCATCTCGGGTGAGTATTTGCAGCAGATTTTTTTTTTTTGCACCAAAAACCAAAGTGTTGGCAAGAAAGACGATGCATACAATATGTGTGGTTTTTATGCCTTTTTTTGCATTTCTTTATGCATTTTTTTGCATGTGTTTTATGCATTTTTTCCCCCCATTGATTTGAACGGTTTAAAAATGTTGCAAAAATACTGAAAGAATTGACAGGATGCAGATTTGAAAAACAAAACAAAACACACTGATGGTTAAAATCCGTAAGGTAAAAATGAGCAGATTTCAAAAATCCCATATCCTTTGTTGATAGTGTAAACTGCAGCACTGAAAAACACGGGGAGAAAAAAAAAAACCATGACAAAAAACGCAACATATGAACAAGCCTTTAGACTATTGCTCCTTTTATCTTCTTACCCCACAGGGAAGTAAGAGACACAAGAAATATAAGATATAAAAGTTGTGAAATGTCTTCATGTATGGTAAGGAAATGACACAAGATGGAAGTAATATATTCATATAAGATACTGTTAATATAGAAATACACTATTTCTCTGATTTTTGTGGATTATTTTCTAAATTTTATATTAGTCAAGTTTTGCATTGACCCAATGCACATATACAAACATATTGAAGTTCCCAGAACTGAAAACTGCAGAAAAAGATGAAACTTTAATATGAGGAATGCGGCACTCAGTGTATTAGTGCTAGGCTCAGCGATCAGACCAATAATGCATGACAGAATAAGAGGAACAGTTTTTCAGATGAACGGTACCCATGTATAAGCTCAGTAAATGACCGGTGGTCTTCCTGATGAGCCTACACTGTGACCCATCTTAGACTTCATACATTCAGGGTACGTCCCCACGGAACCTTTCCACTGGAGATTTTGTGGATTTTCCACACAATTTACTCTCTGGTCAATTTATGCTGTAAATATTCTCAGCGGCATATAAATGAGATTACCAAAAATCTTCTTCTCATTGCCAGTACTATAAGAATGAAAATGTTTCCACCTGGCATCTAACCACAGCTGATGTTCTTGTCTCTGCAGGTGAGGATCAAACCCCGGAACGTTGTGTCACCTGTAATATCCTGATGCTCATGACTTGTAACAGCAACTCCATGTGGAATGTGGAAATGGTTGTTCCGGTGGAGATGCTGTTATCCGTGATGCACATCTCTGCGTCTTCAGATGGTCCATTTGGAAGAGCTGCATTGTAAATCGGCCGTGTACAATGAGAAAATATGTACAGAGCGCCAAGAAACAGAAGTTTTCTACATCGTCATGACCGGTTATGTTCC
Source organism: Dendrobates tinctorius (assembly GCF_039654945.1). Lineage (NCBI taxonomy): Eukaryota > Metazoa > Chordata > Amphibia > Anura > Dendrobatidae > Dendrobates > Dendrobates tinctorius. The sequence goes on along the minus strand of NW_027361878.1, from coordinate 14,808,304 downwards.
TGGCAAGTGGTAGAGAATGGTTAATATGTCAACTATATTGCACTTCAATTAATATATATTTTCCAAGGTATCCTATTTTTACCCAAGAACAGAGATCCCAAAAAATTATTAAAATGCAAATAGTTTATTAACCAAAATATATATGGCACAGAACATATGGTGAACAAATAGGTAGATAGCATAGTATAGGGTCAGAATAAGGGATAATGTTATAATTACAGACAAAAGCCTGTTGAAAAATTCTGTGATTTCCTTTTAAGATGCCTGCTCAAACTTTAGATTATCCTACAGCCGCCATCCCCCAGGCAGCGTCGGACTGGCCCACCGGGGAACCGGAGGATTCTCCGGTGGGCCCTGGCATCTGGTGGGCCCTGGCACCTGCAGGCATACAGGGCCAGCAGTTGCCTAGGGCCCCCGCTGCTCCAGGGGCCCCCAGTCAGTGGTGTGTCGCACACCATGCAGCTGCTATGGGGGCCCCTGCCAGCGGAGCAGCAGCGGGTGTCAGGAGGCAGGAGCCCCTGTCCCCGCTGCTAAAGAGAAATGAATATTCACTGCGAAGCAGAGAATATCATTTCAGGTCTCCACCCCCAGAGGCCCCGCCCCCAGCCCAGTAAGCTGTAAATCAGGGCCGGCGCCGCCCTCAGTCCTCTCTGCTCCTGGCTCACAGCCAGTGCGCGATGACGTCACTACATCGCGCACCCGCTGTGTGTCTGGCAGAGGGGGCAGCTCCTGACACTGAAGCCGGGATCAGCGTGGGAGCGAGGAGGAGAGGTGAGTATTGTGTTTTGTTTGTTTTTTTTATAT